>NW_027478004.1:0-40276 GCF_051020955.1 Megalopta genalis
ACGATTTATCTTCATATCATGAGAAACACACGATTTCGCTACAAATTCGTGAGAAATAGCGATATTAAACAAACGATTTAGCTTGAAATTCATGTGATATTAACTATTTAGCTTCAGATTCGTGCGGAAAATACACAGGATTAGCTTTAAATCAACGCGAAACATACGATTTAGCTTCAATATCATGCGACATACACGATTTCGCTTCAAATTCGTGCGAAATAGCGATTTTAAAAGAAACGATTTAGCTTCAAATTCATGTGATATGAACAATTTTGCTTCAGATTCATGCGAAATACACGGATTAGCTTTAAATCAACGCGAAACATACGATTTATCGTCAAAATCATGCGAAACACACGATTTCGCTTCAAATTCGTGCGAATAGCGATTTTAAACAAACGATTTAGCTTGAAATTCATGCGAAATGAACAATTTAGCTTCAGATTCATGCGAAATACACGAATTAGCTTTAAATCAACGCGAAACATACGATTTAGCTTCAATATCATGCGATATACACGATTTCGCTTCAAATTCTTGCGAAATAGCGATTTTAAAACAAACGATTTAGCTTCAAATTCATGTGATATGGAACTATTTAACTTCAGATTCATGCGAAATACACGAATTAGCTTTAAATCAACGGGGAAACATACGATATAACTCAATATCATGCGAAACACACGATTTCGATTGAAATTCGTGCGAAATAGCGATTTTAAACAAACGATTTAGCTTCAAATTCATGCGAAATGAACAATTTAGTTTCAGATTCATGCGAAATACACGAATTAGCTTTAAATCAACGCCAAACATACGATTTAGCTTCAATATCATGCGATATACACGATTTCGCTTCAAATTCATGCGAAATAGCGATTTTAAACAAACGATTTAGCTTCAAATTCATGTGATATGAACAATTTAGCTTCAGATTAATGCGAGAATACACGAATTAGCTTTAAATCAACGCGAAACAAACGATTTAACTTCAATATCAAGCGATATACACGATTTCGATTGAAATTCGTGCGAAATAGCGATTTTCAACAAACGATTTAGCTTCAAATTCATGCGAAATGAACAATTAGCTTCAGATTAATGCGAAATACACGAATTAGCTTTAAATCAACGCGAAACAAACGATTTAACTTCAATATCAAGCGATATACACGATTTCGATTGAAATTCGTGCGAAATAGCGATTTTGAACAAACGATTTAGCTTCAAATTCATGCGAAAATGAACAATTTAGCTTCAGATTAATGCGAAATACACGAATTAGCTTTAAATGAACGCGAACAACCGACTTAACTTCAATATCAAACGATATACACGATTTCGCTTCAAATTCGTGCGAAATAGCGATTTTAAACAAATGATTTAGCTACAATTCATGTGATATGAACAATTTACCTCAGATTAATGCGAAATACACGAATTAGCTTTAAATCAACGCGAAACATACGATTAGCAGAAAATCATGCGATATACACGATTTCGCTTCAAATTCTTGCGAAATAGCGATTTTAAACAAACGATTTAGATTCAAATTCATGCGAAATGAACAATTTTGCTTCAGATTCATGCGAAATACACGGATTAGCTTTAATCAACGCGAAACATACGATTTATCGTCAAAATCATGCGAAACACACGATTTCGATTGAAATTCTTGCGAAATAGCGATTTTAAACAAATGATTTAGCTACAAATTCATGTGATATGAACAATTTACCTTCAGATTAATGCGAAATACACGAATTAGCTTTAAATCAACGCGAAACATACGATTTAGCAGAAATATCATGCGATATACACGATTTCGCTTCAAAATTCTTGCGAAATAGCGATTTTTAAACAAACGATTTAGATGCAAATTCATGCGAAATGAACAATTTTGCTTCAGATTCATGCGAAATACACGAATTAGCTTTAAATCAATGCGAAACATACGATTTATCGTCATATCATGCGAAACACACGATTTCGCTTCAAATTCGTGCGAAATAGAGATTTTAAACGAACGATTTAGCTACAAATTCATGTGATATGAACAATTTAGCTTCAGATTAATGCGAAATACACGAAATAGGTTTAAATCAACGCGAAACATACGATTTAGCAGAAATATCATGCGATATACACGATTTCGCTTCAAATTCTTTCGAAATAGCGATTTTAAACAAACGATTTAGCTTCAAATTCATGTGATAATGAACAATTTACCTTCAGATTAATGCGAAATACACGAATTAGCTTTAAATCAACGCGAAACATACGATTTAGCAGAAATATCATGCGATATACACGATTTCGCTTCAAATTCTTGCGAAATAGCGATTTTAAACAAACGATTTAGATTCAAATTCATGCGAAATGAACAATTTTGCTCAGATTCATGCGAAAATACACGAATAACTTTAAATCAACGCGAAACATACGATTTATCGTCAATATCATGCGAAACACACGATTTCGCTTCAAATTCGTGCGAAATAGAGATTTTAAACAAACGATTTAGCTTCAAATTCATTGTGATATGAACAATTTAGCTTCAGATTAATGCGAAATACAACGAATTAGCTTTAAATCAACGCGAAACATACGATTTAACTTCAATATCAAACGATATACACGATTTCGCTTCAAATTCGTGCGAAATAGCGATTTTAAACAAACGATTTAGCTTCAAATTCATGCGATATGAACAAATTATCTTCAGATTAATGCGAAATACACGAATTAGCTTTAAATCAACGCGAAACATACGATTTATCTTCAATATCATGAGAAACACACGATTTCGCTACAAATTCGTGAGAAATAGCGATATTAAACAAACGATTTAGCTTGAAATTCATGTGATATTAACTATTTAGCTTCAGATTCGTGCGAAATACACGGATTAGCTTTAAATCAACGCGAAACATACGATTTAGCTTCAATATCATGCGACATACACGATTTCGCTTCAAATTCGTGCGAAATAGCGATTTTAAACAAACGATTTAGCTTCAAATTCATGTGATATGAACAATTTAGCTTCAGATTAATGCGAAATACACGAATTAGCTTTAAATCAACGCGAAACAAACGATTTAACTTCAATATCAAGCGATATACACGATTTCGATTGAAATTCGTGCGAAATAGCGATTTTCAACAAACGATTTAGCTTCAAATTCATGCGAAATGAACAATTTAGCTTCAGATTAATGCGAAATACACGAATTAGGCTTTTAAATCAACGCCGAAACAAACGATTTAACTTCAATATCAAGCGATATACACGATTTCGATTGAAACTCGTGCGAAATAGCAATTTCAACAAACGATTTAGCTTCAAATTCATGCGAAAATGAACAATTTAGCTTCAGATTAATGCGAAATACACGAATTAGGCTTTAATGAACGCGAAACAACCGACTTAACTTCAATATCAAACGATATACACGATTTCGCTTCAAATTCGTGCGAAATAGCGATTTGAAACAAATGATTTAGGCTACAAATTCATGTGATATGAACAATTTACCTTCAGATTAATGCGAAATACACGAATTAGCTTTAAATCAACGCGAAACATACGATTTAGCAGAAATATCATGCGATTATACACGATTTCGCTTCAAATTCTTGCGAAATAGCGATTTTAAACAAACGATTTAGATTCAAATTCATGCGAAATGAACAATTTTGCTTCAGATTCATGCGAAATACACGGATTAGCTTTAAATCAACGTCGAAACATACGATTTATCGTCAAAATCATGCGAAACACACGATTTCGATTGAAATTCTTGCGAAATAGCGATTTTAAACAAATGATTTAGCTACAAATTCATGTGATATGAACAATTTACCTTCAGATTAATGCGAAATACACGAATTAGCTTTAAATCAACGCGAAACATACGATTTAGCAGAAATTTCATGCGATATACACGATTTCGCTTCAAATTCTTGCGAAATAGCGATTTTAAACAAACGATTTAGATTCAAATTCATGCGAAATGAACAATTTTGCTTCAGATTCATGCGAAATACACGAATTAGCTTTAAATCAATGCGAAACATACGATTTATCGTCAATATCATGCGAAACACACGATTTCGCTTCAAATTCGTGCGAAATAGAGATTTTAAACGAACGATTTAGCTACAAATTCATGTGATATGAACAATTTAGCTTCAGATTAATGCGAAATACACGAAATAGGTTTAAATCAACGCGAAACATACGATTTAGCAGAAATATCATGCGATATACACGATTTCGCTTCAAAATCTTTCGAAATAGCGATTTTAAACAAACGATTTAGCTTCAAATTCATGTGATATGAACAATTTACCTTCAGATTAATGCGAAATACACGAATTAGCTTTAAATCAACGCGAAACATACGATTTAGCAGAAATATCATGCGAATATACACGATTTCGCTTCAAATTCTTGCGAAATAGCGATTTTAAACAAACGATTTAGATTCAAATTCATGCGAAATGAACAATTTTGCTTCAGATTCATGCGAAATACACGAATTAGCTTTAAATCAATGCGAAACATACGATTTATCGTCAATATCATGCGAAACACACGATTTCGCTTCAAATTCGTGCGAAATAGAGATTTTAAACAAAGATTTAGCTTCAAATTCATGCGAAATGAATAATTTAGCTTCAGATTTATGGCGAAATACACGAATTAGCTTTAAAATCAACGCGAAACATACGATTTAACTTCAATATCAAACGATATACACGATTTCGCTTCAAATTCGTGCGAAATAGCGATTTTAAACAAACGATTTAGCTTCAAATTCATGCGATATGAAACAATTTATCTTCAGATTAATGCGAAATACACGAATTAGCTTTAAATCAACGCGAAAACATACGATTTAGCTTCAATATCAGGCGATATACACGATTTCGCTTCAAATTCTTGCGAAATAACGATTTTAAACAAACGATTTAGCTTCGAATTCATGTGATATCAACTATTTAACTTCAGATTAATGCGAAAATACACAAATTAGCTTTAAATCAACGCGAAACATACGATTTAGTTTCAATATCATGGCGAAACACCACGATTTCGATTGAAATTCGTGCGAAATAGCGATTTTCAGCAAACGATTTAGCTTCAAATTCATGCGAAATGAACAATTTAGCTCAGATTCATGCGAAATACACTCGAATTAGCTTTAAATCAACGCGAAACATACGATTTAGCTTCAATATCATGCGATATACACGATTTCGCTTCAAATTCGTGCGAAATAGCGATTTTTATACAAACGATTTAGCTTCAAATTCATGTGATATGAAACAATTTAGCTTCAGATTATGCGAAATACACGAATTAGCTTTAAATCAACGCGAAACATACGATTTAGCAGAAATATCATGCGATATACACGATTTCGCTTCAAATTCTTGCGAAATAGCGATTTTAAACAACGATTTAGCTTCAAATTCATGCGAAATGAACAATTTAGCTTCAGATTCATGCGAAATACACGAATTAGCTTTAAATCAACGCGAAACATACGATTTAGCTTCAATATCAAGCGATATACACGATTTCGCTTCAAATACGTGCGAAATAGCGATTTTAAACAAACGATTTAGCTTGAAATTCATGTGATATGAAATATTTAAATTCAGATTCATGCGAAATACACGAATTAGCTTTAAATCAACGCGAAACATACGATTTATCGGTCAATATTCATGAGAAACACACGATTTCGCTTCAAATTCGTGAGAAATAGCGATTTTAAACAAAGGATTTAGCTTGAAATTCATGTGATATGAACTATTTAGCTTCAGATTCATGCGAAATACACGGATTAGCTTTAAATCAACGCGAAACATACGATTTAGCTTCAATATCATGCGATATACACGATTTCGCTTCAAATTCGTGCGAAATAGCGATTTTAAACAAACGATTTAGCTTGAAATTCATGTGATATGAACTATTTAAATTCAGATTCATGCGAAATACACGAATTAGCTTTAAATCAACGCGAAACATACGATTTATCGTCAATATCATGAGAAACACACGATTTCGCTTCAAATTCGTGAGAAATAGCGATTTTAAACAAACGATTTAGCTTGAAATTCATGTGTATGAACTATTTAGCTTCAGATTCATGCGAAATACACGGATTAGCTTTAAATCAACGCGAAACATACGATTTAACTTCAATATCAAGCGATATACACGATTTCGCTTCAAATTCGTGAGAAATAGCGATTTTAAACAAACGATTTAGCTTCAAATTCATGCGAAACGAACAATTTAGCTTCAGATTCATGCGAAATACACGAATTAGCTTTAAATCAACGCCGAAACATACGATTTAGCTTCAATATCATGCGATATACACGATTTCGCTTCAAATTCGTGCGAAATAGCGATTTTAAACAAACGATTTAGCTTCAATTTCATGTGATATGAACAATTTAGCTTCAGATTAATGCGAAATACACGAATTAGCTTTAAATTCAACGCGAAACATACGATATAATTTCAATATCATGCGAAACACACGATTTCGATTGAAATTCGTGCGAAATAGCAATTTTTAAACAAACGATTTAGCTTCTAATTCATGCGAAACGAACAATTTAGCTTCAGATTCATGCGAAATACACGAATTAGCTTTAAATCACGCGAAACATACGATTTTAGCTTCAATATCATGCGATATACACGATTTCGCTACAAATTCGTGCGAAATAGCGATTTTAAACAAACGATTTAAGCTTCAATATCATGCGATATACACGATTTCGCTTCAAATTCGTGCGAAATAGCGATTTTAAACAAAACGATTTAGCTTCAAATTCATGTGATATGAACAATTTATCTTCAGATTAATGCGAAATACACGAATTAGCTTAAATCAACGCGAAACATACGATTTAGCTTCAATGTCATGCGATATACACGATTTCGCTTCAAAATTCTTGCGAAATAGCGATTTTAAACAAACGATTTAGCTTCAAATTCATGTGATATGAACAATTTAGCTTCAGATTAATGCGAAATACACGAATTAGCTTTAATCAACGCGAAACATACGGATTTAGCAGAAATATCATGCGATATACACGGATTTCGCTTCAATTCTTGCGGAAATAGCGATTTTAAACAAACGATTTAGCTTCAAATTTATGCGAAATGACAATTCTGCTTCAGATTCATGCGAAATACACGAATTAGCTTTAAATCAATGCGAAAACATACGATTTATCGTCAATATCATGCGAAACACACGATTTCGCTTCAAATTCGTGCGAAATAGAGATTTTAAACAAAGATTTAGCTTCAAATTCATGCGAAATGAACATTTAGCTTCAGATTAATGCGAAATACACGAATTAGCATTAAATCAACGCGAAACATACGATTTAGCTTCAATGTCATGCGATATACACGATTTCGCTTCAAATTCTTGCGAAATAGCGATTTTAAACAAACGATTTAGCTTCAAATTCATGTGATATGAACAATTTAGCTTCAGATTAATGCGAAATACACGAATTAGCTTTAAATCAACGCGAAACATACGATTTAGCAGAAATATCATGCGATATACACGATTTCGCTTCAAATTCTTGCGAAATAGCGATTTTAAACAAACGATTTAGCTTCAAATTTATGCGAAATGAACAATTCTGCTTCAGATTCATGCGAAATACACGAATTAGCTTTAAATCAATGCGAAACATACGATTTATCGTCAATATCATGCGAAACACACGATTTCGCTTCAAATTCGTGCGAAATAGAGATTTTAAACAAAGATTTAGCTTCAAATTCATGCGAAATGAACAATTTAGCTTCAGATTAATGCGAAATACACGAATTAGCTTTAAATCAACGCGAAACATACGATTTAGCTTCAATATCATTCGAAACACCCGATTTCGATTGAAATTCGTGCGAAATAGCGATTTTCAACAAACGATTTAGCTTCAATTCATGTGATATGAACAATTTAGCTTCAGATTCATGCGAAATACACGAATTAGCTTTTAAATCAACGCGAAACATACGATTTCGTTTCAATATCATGCGAAACACACGATTTCGATTGAAATTCGTGCGAAATAGCGTTTTTCGACAAACGATTTAGCTTCAAATTCATGCGAAATGAACAATTTAGCTTCAGATTAATGCGAAATACACGATTTAGCTTTAAATCAACGCGAAACATACGATTTAGTTTCAATATCATGCGAAACACACGATTTCGATTGAAATTCGTGCGAAATAGCGATTTTCAGCAAACGATTTAGCTTCAAATTCATGCGAAATGAACAATTTAGCTTCAGATTCATGCGAAATACACGAATTAGCTTTAAATCAACGCGAAACATACGATTTAGCTTCAATATCATGCGATATACACGATTTCGCTTCAAATTCGTGCGAAATAGCGATTTTAAACAAACGATTTAGCTTGAAATTCATGTGATATGAACTATTAAATTCAGATTCATGCGAAATACACGAATTAGCTTTAAATCAACGCGAAACATACGATTTATCGTCAATATCATGAGAAACACACGATTTCGCTTCAAATTCGTGAGAAATAGCGATTTTAAACAAACGATTTAGCTTGAAATTCATGTGATATGAACTATTTAGCTTCAGATTCATGCGAAATACACGGATTAGCTTTAAATCAACGCGAAACATACGATTTAACTCAATATCAAGCGATATACACGATTTCGCTTCAAATTCGTGAGAAATAGCGATTTTAAACAAACGATTTAGCTTCAAATTCATGCGAAACGAACAATTTAGCTTCAGATTCATGCGAAATACACGAATTAGCTTTAAATCAACGGCGAAACATACGATTTAGCTTCAATATCTTGCGATATACACGATTTCGCTTCAAATTCGTGCGAAATAGCGATTTTAAACAAACGATTTAGCTTCAATTTCATGTGATATGAACAATTTAGCTTCAGATTAATGCGAAATACACGAATTAGCTTTTAAATCAACGCGAAACATACGATATAATTTCAATATCATGCGAAACACACGATTTCGATTGAAATTCGTGCGAAATAGCAATTTAAACAAACATTTAGCTTCAAATTCATGCGAAATGAACAATTTAGCTTCAGATTCATGCGAAATACACGAATTAGCTTTTAAATCAACGCGAAACATACGATTTAGCTTCAATAGCAAGCGATATACACGATTTCGCTTCAAATTCGTGCGAAATAGCGATTTTAAACAAACGATTTAGCTTGAAATTCATGTGATATGAAATATTTAAATTCAGATTCATGCGAAATACACGAATTAGCTTTAAATCAACGCGAAACATACGATTTATCGTCAATATCATGAGAAACACACGATTTCGCTTCAAATTCGTGAGAAATAGCGATTTTTAAACAAACGATTTAGCTTCAAATTCATGCGAAACGAACAATTTAGCTTCAGATTTCATGCAAAATACACGAATTAGCTTTAATCAACGCGAAACATACGATTTAGCTTCAATATCATGCGATATACACGATTTCGCTACAAATTCGTGCGAAAATAGCGATTTTAAACAAACGATTTAGCTTCAATATCATGCGATATACACGATTTCGCTTCAAATTCTTGCGAAATAGCGATTTTAAACAAACGATTTAGCTTCAAATTCATGTGATATGAACAATTTAGGCTTCAGATTAATGCGAAATACACGAATTAGCTTTAAATCAACGCGAAACATACGATTTATCTTCAATATCATGAGAAACACACGATTTCGCTACAAATTCGTGAGAAATAGCGATATTAACAAACGATTTAGCTTGAAATTCATGTGATATTAACTATTTAGCTTCAGATTCGTGCGAAATACACGGATTAGCTTTAAATCAACGCGAAACATACGATTTAGCTTCAATATCATGCGACATACACGATTTCGCTTCAAATTCGTGCGAAATAGCGATTTTAAAGAAACGATTTAGCTTCAAATTCATGTGATATGAACAATTTTGCTTCAGATTCATGCGAAATACACGGATTAGCTTTAAATCAACGCGAACATACGATTTATCGTCAAAATCATGCGAAACACACGATTTCGATTGAAATTCTTGCGAAATAGCGAGTTTTAAACAAACGATTTAGCTTCAAATTCATGCGATAATGAACAAGTTAGCTTCAGATTCATGCGAAATACACGAATTAGCTTTTAAATCAACGCGAAACATACGATTTAGCTTCAATATCATGCCGATATACACGATTTCGCTTCAAATTCTTGCGAAATAGCGATTTTAAACAAACGATTTAGCTTCAAATTCATGTGATATGAACTATTTAACTTCAGATTCATGCGAAATACACGAATTAGCTTTAAATCAACGGGAAACATACGATATAACTTCAATATCATGCGAAACACACGATTTCGATTGAAATTCGTGCGAAATAGCGATTTTAAACAAACGATTTAGCTTCAAATTCATGCGAAATGAACAATTTAGTTTCAGATTCATGCGAAATACACGAATTAGCTTTAAATCAACGCCAAACATACGATTTAGCTTCAATATCATGCGATATACACGATTTCGCTTCAAATTCATGCGAAATAGCGATTTTAAACAAACGATTTAGCTTCAAATTCATGTGATATGAACAATTTAGCTTCAGATTAATGCGAAATACACGAATTAGCTTTAAATCAACGCGAAACAAACGATTTAACTTCAATATCAAGCGATATACACGATTTCGATTGAAATTCGTGCGAAATAGGGATTTTCAACAAACGATATAGCTTCAAATTCATGCGAAATGAACAATTTAGCTTCAGATTAATGCGAAATACACGAATTAGCTTTAAATCAACGCGAAACAAACGATTTAACTTCAATATCAAGCGATATACACGATTTCGATTGAAATTCGTGCGAAATAGCGATTTTCAACAAACGATTTAGCTTCAAATTCATGCGAAATGAACAATTTAGCTTCAGATTAATGCGAAATACACGAATTAGCTTTAAATGAACGCGAAACAACCGACTTAACTTCAATATCAAACGATATACACGATTTCGCTTCAAATTCGTGCGAAATAGCGATTTTAAACAAATGATTTAGCTACAAATTCATGTGATATGAACAATTTACCTTCAGATTAATGCGAAATACACGAATTAGCTTTAAATCAACGCGAAACATACGATTTAGCAGAAATATCATGCGATATACACGATTTCGCTTCAAATTCTTGCGAAATAGCGATTTTAAACAAACGATTTAGATTCAAATTCATGCGAAATGAACAATTTTGCTTCAGATTCATGCGAAATACACGGATTAGCTTTAAATCAACGCGAAACATACGATTTATCGTCAAAATCATGCGAAACACACGATTTCGATTGAAATTCTTGCGAAATAGCGATTTTAAACAAATGATTTAGCTACAAATTCATGTGATATGAACAATTTACCTTCAGATTAATGCGAAATACACGAATTAGCTTTAAATCAACGCGAAACATACGATTTAGCAGAAATATCATGCGATATACACGATTTCGCTTCAAATTCTTGCGAAATAGCGATTTTAAACAAACGATTTAGATTCAAATTCATGCGAAATGAACAATTTTGCTTCAGATTCATGCGAAATACACGAATTAGCTTTAAATCAATGCGAAACATACGATTTATCGTCAATATCATGCGAAACACACGATTTCGCTTCAAATTCGTGCGAAATAGAGATTTTAAACGAACGATTTAGCTACAAATTCATGTGATATGAACAATTTAGCTTCAGATTAATGCGAAATACACGAAATAGGTTTAAATCAACGCGAAACATACGATTTAGCAGAAATATCATGCGATATACACGATTTCGCTTCAAATTCTTTCGAAATAGCGATTTTAAACAAACGATTTAGCTTCAAATTCATGTGATATGAACAATTTACCTTCAGATTAATGCGAAATACACGAATTAGCTTTAAATCAACGCGAAACATACGATTTAGCAGAAATATCATGCGATATACACGATTTCGCTTCAAATTCTTGCGAAATAGCGATTTTAAACAAACGATTTAGCTTCAAATTTATGCGAAATGAACAATTCTGCTTCAGATTCATGCGAAATACACGAATTAGCTTTAAATCAACGCGAAACATACGATTTAGCAGAAATATCATGCGATATACACGATTTCGCTTCAAATTCGTGCGAAATAGCGATTTTAAACAAACGATTTAGCTTCAAATTCATGTGATATGAACAATTTAGCTTCAGATTAATGCGAAATACACGAATTAGCTTTAAATCAACGCGAAACATACGATTTAGCAGAAATATCATGCGATATACACGATTTCGCTTCAAATTCTTGCGAAATAGCGATTTTAAACAAACGATTTAGCTTCAAATTCATGTGATATGAACAATTTAGCTTCAGATTAATGCGAAATACACGAATTAGCTTTAAATCAACGCGAAACATACGATTTATCTTCAATATCATGAGAAACACACGATTTCGCTACAAATTCGTGAGAAATAGCGATATTAAACAAACGATTTAGCTTGAAATTCATGTGATATTAACTATTTAGCTTCAGATTCGTGCGAAATACACGGATTAGCTTTAAATCAACGCGAAACATACGATTTAGCTTCAATATCATGCGACATACACGATTTCGCTTCAAATTCGTGCGAAATAGCGATTTTAAAGAAACGATTTAGCTTCAAATTCATGTGATATGAACAATTTTGCTTCAGATTCATGCGAAATACACGGATTAGCTTTAAATCAACGCGAAACATACGATTTATCGTCAAAATCATGCGAAACACACGATTTCGCTTCAAATTCGTGCGAAATAGCGATTTTAAACAAACGATTTAGCTTGAAATTCATGCGAAATGAACAATTTAGCTTCAGATTCATGCGAAATACACGAATTAGCTTTAAATCAACGCGAAACATACGATTTAGCTTCAATATCATGCGATATACACGATTTCGCTTCAAATTCTTGCGAAATAGCGATTTTAAACAAACGATTTAGCTTCAAATTCATGTGATATGAACTATTTAACTTCAGATTCATGCGAAATACACGAATTAGCTTTAAATCAACGGGAAACATACGATATAACTTCAATATCATGCGAAACACACGATTTCGATTGAAATTCGTGCGAAATAGCGATTTTAAACAAACGATTTAGCTTCAAATTCATGCGAAATGAACAATTTAGTTTCAGATTCATGCGAAATACACGAATTAGCTTTAAATCAACGCCAAACATACGATTTAGCTTCAATATCATGCGATATACACGATTTCGCTTCAAATTCATGCGAAATAGCGATTTTAAACAAACGATTTAGCTTCAAATTCATGTGATATGAACAATTTAGCTTCAGATTAATGCGAAATACACGAATTAGCTTTAAATCAACGCGAAACAAACGATTTAACTTCAATATCAAGCGATATACACGATTTCGATTGAAATTCGTGCGAAATAGCGATTTTCAACAAACGATTTAGCTTCAAATTCATGCGAAATGAACAATTTAGCTTCAGATTAATGCGAAATACACGAATTAGCTTTAAATCAACGCGAAACAAACGATTTAACTTCAATATCAAGCGATATACACGATTTCGATTGAAATTCGTGCGAAATAGCGATTTTCAACAAACGATTTAGCTTCAAATTCATGCGAAATGAACAATTTAGCTTCAGATTAATGCGAAATACACGAATTAGCTTTAAACGAACGCGAAACAACCGACTTAACTTCAATATCAAACGATATACACGATTTCGCTTCAAATTCGTGCGAAATAGCGATTTTAAACAAATGATTTAGCTACAAATTCATTTGATATGAACAATTTACCTTCAGATTAATGCGAAATACACGAATTAGCTTTAAATCAACGCGAAACATACGATTTAGCAGAAATATCATGCGATATACACGATTTCGCTTCAAATTCTTGCGAAATAGCGATTTTAAACAAACGATTTAGATTCAAATTCATGCGAAATGAACAATTTTGCTTCAGATTCATGCGAAATACACGGATTAGCTTTAAATCAACGCGAAACATACGATTTATCGTCAAAATCATGCGAAACACACGATTTCGATTGAAATTCTTGCGAAATAGCGATTTTAAACAAATGATTTAGCTACAAATTCATGTGATATGAACAATTTACCTTCAGATTAATGCGAAATACACGAATTAGCTTTAAATCAACGCGAAACATACGATTTAGCAGAAATATCATGCGATATACACGATTTCGCTTCAAATTCTTGCGAAATAGCGATTTTAAACAAACGATTTAGATTCAAATTCATGCGAAATGAACAATTTTGCTTCAGATTCATGCGAAATACACGAATTAGCTTTAAATCAATGCGAAACATACGATTTATCGTCAATATCATGCGAAACACACGATTTCGCTTCAAATTCGTGCGAAATAGAGATTTTAAACGAACGATTTAGCTACAAATTCATGTGATATGAACAATTTAGCTTCAGATTAATGCGAAATACACGAAATAGGTTTAAATCAACGCGAAACATACGATTTAGCAGAAATATCATGCGATATACACGATTTCGCTTCAAATTCTTTCGAAATAGCGATTTTAAACAAACGATTTAGCTTCAAATTCATGTGATATGAACAATTTACCTTCAGATTAATGCGAAATACACGAATTAGCTTTAAATCAACGCGAAACATACGATTTAGCAGAAATATCATGCGATATACACGATTTCGCTTCAAATTCTTGCGAAATAGCGATTTTAAACAAACGATTTAGATTCAAATTCATGCGAAATGAACAATTTTGCTTCAGATTCATGCGAAATACACGAATTAGCTTTAAATCAATGCGAAACATACGATTTATCGTCAATATCATGCGAAACACACGATTTCGCTTCAAATTCGTGCGAAATAGAGATTTTAAACAAAGATTTAGCTTCAAATTCATGCGAAATGAATAATTTAGCTTCAGATTTATGCGAAATACACGAATTAGCTTTAAATCAACGCGAAACATACGATTTAACTTCAATATCAAACGATATACACGATTTCGCTTCAAACTCGTGCGAAATAGCGATTTTAAACAAACGATTTAGCTTCAAATTCATGCGATATGAACAATTTATCTTCAGATTAATGCGAAATACACGAATTAGCTTTAAATCAACGCGAAACATACGATTTATCTTCAATATCATGAGAAACACACGATTTCGCTACAAATTCGTGAGAAATAGCGATATTAAACAAACGATTTAGCTTGAAATTCATGTGATATTAACTATTTAGCTTCAGATTCGTGCGAAATACACGGATTAGCTTTAAATCAACGCGAAACATACGATTTAGCTTCAATATCATGCGACATACACGATTTCGCTTCAAATTCGTGCGAAATAGCGATTTTAAAGAAACGATTTAGCTTCAAATTCATGTGATATGAACAATTTTGCTTCAGATTCATGCGAAATACACGGATTAGCTTTAAATCAACGCGAAACATACGATTTATCGTCAAAATCATGCGAAACACACGATTTCGATTGAAATTCTTGCGAAATAGCGATTTTAAACAAACGATTTAGCTTCAAATTCATGCGAAATGAACAATTTAGCTTCAGATTCATGCGAAATACACGAATTAGCTTTAAATCAACGCGAAACATACGATTTAGCTTCAATATCATGCGATATACACGATTTCGCTTCAAATTCTTGCGAAATAGCGATTTTAAACAAACGATTTAGCTTTGTGACGTCCTCCGACGTTTGTATTAGTATATAAGAGCGTGGTTGTGCATGAATGTGTGTGTGTGTTACCGCGCAAACTAGTATATAAGCGTAGGTTAACCGAATTAGCCTAAACGTATCGTAACCGACCGTAGCATAAGTTAGCAGATATCTACCTTATAACGAACCATAGAATAAGTTAGCATAACCACATTATTATACTCTCTAAAGAACAAGCGAATATTTCTAAGTACCGTAAAAAGCGCGTGGGCTGGGACTACGTCATCCCGCTGAACGCGGCATCCCCTCTCCAGCGCCATCCACCACCATGGCGGACGCCCCTCCACCGGACTACCCCCGCCAGGCGGACCGGCGGCCATGAATCGAAAGAGTTCAATGCAGCCTCCGGCAGGATCACTCTCGTTCCGGAATTCGACCAGTATTAGTCGTACTTCTCGATCAGAAGTCCGGTCGTCCGCGATCGTCAAGTTCTTCTTATTCCAATTCAATTTCGATTCTGATTTCAAAGTCCAATCTTCTTGCGTTAGTATTAAGGCTCTGTAACTTAAGCCAATTTAATTAGAATATACATCTTAATTTAGAAGCAGTGAACGTAATTCATTCAACATACCTCTGCGATCCTAGTTCCTATTATTATTAGACTTACCACCGCATTTCGAATTACAACTTCAGAAAGCGTGTGTACCGGGCTTTCTCCACAAGTCCTGCACGCCACCGAAGTTGCTCTAACTAAATCCGTCCAGAAAGCGTATGTACCGGGCTTTCACCACAAGTCCTGTACGCCACCGGACAGAGCAGATAAATGATTAATTATTAACTAGCATTAGTATCACACATGCCGCGTCAGTCTGGGCGCAGAGCTCAATTGAAGAGACTCGTCCATCTATACGCTCAGATCCCTTACGAAACGCGGGTAAAGCATCGAAGTCAAGAAATCAGCATAATCAGCCATAAACCGCGAATAGATTCAGTTACGGGCGATCTCGCGTACCGCAAAGAAATCCAGATCATCCGCGAATACCGCGCACCTCGTCAACGCCACCTCTATCCTTGGACGGAGCTGATCGAGATCGACATCCCGAAATCAACGTACAGCCCAAGCAGAATCCCGGCAGGAGATCCGAGACGAGCGGCGTACGAGAAGCGAGCGAACGAGCCTTCCCGGCAGCAGGACCTGCCTATCACAGTAAGAGCCCGCGTATTTTGTCCCTGTGTTCGCGAGTAGGCGATACCCTGTTATACGCGAACGGTACGCGTCGCGTGGACTAAAGGCAGATCAATTTAATCGTTACACGTAAATCTCGCGCTCTCGCGGAATTATATATATTTTGCGGGAAATCACGCGCGGGACGTAACAGCGGGTTGCGGCGATGAGGAGCGGGAATGCAACCGGTCCGACTCGGATGTTGTAGGGGAATCTATCGCTGCCGGTCTGGATCCGAGGATCGGGGAACGGGCAGGTTTTCTAACGCTATCGAATATAGTTGATGAATCTGAGGAAAGTGGAAGTACTGTCGCGGGATTCCTGGACAACGCGTCCGCGTTGAGGTTCGTTTTTCCTGCCTTGTAGATTACCGTATAGTCAAATTCTGCTAATTTTAATCTCCATCTGAGTAATCGTGATGTAGGATCCTTCACGGAATTCATCCAGACCAGTGGACGATGGTCTGTGATCAAGCTGAATTTCCTGCCGTAGATATATGGTCTAAAATATTGGGTGCAGTAAATAATCGCGAGGCATTCTTTCTCTATTGTGGAGTAATTTAGTTCTGCCCCGTGCAATAATCGAGATGCGTAGGCTATCGGGCGGTCTTTCCCGATTTCGCCCTGGCTCAATATTCCACCTATCGCGTATCCGGACGCGTCTGTAGTTATTTTAAAATCTTTTCCGAAATCGGGGTACTGGAGGAGTGGCTCGGTGGTTAGGATTTCACGGAGAGTATTAAACGCCTTCTCCTGCTCCACGTTCCATACGAACTTAGTATCCTTTTTGAGAAGTATTGTGAGTGGTTTCGATATTTGTGAAAATTTGGGTATGAAACGTCTGTAATATCCCGACAGACCCAGAAATTCTCTTAAGTTTTTTAATGTTTTCGGACGCGGGAATCGTCGCACGGCCTCGATTTTCATCGGGCATGGTTTTACGCCGTCTTCGCCAATTATATGGCCCAAATACGCTACCTCTCGATGCAGAAATGAACACTTCGACGGCTGGAGTTTTAGATTTGCTTGTCTAAGTCTATCCGCGAGTTTGTTAAATTTTGTGGCGTGCTCCGACAAGCTTCGCGCGTATATGACGATGTCATCTAGGTATACAAAGAGTTCAGTGCCTTGGAGGCCGGTTAGTACGTTATCCATTAGCCGTTGAAAAGTTGCGGGCGCGTTTCGAAGGCCGAATGGCATTCTTTTATATTCGTAGTGGCCGTATGGCGTTGAAAAGGCCGTTTTTTCCGCATCGTCCGGGTGCATCTCGATCTGGTGGAATCCACTCGCAAGATCGAAAACGCTAAAATATTTGGCGCTGCCCAACTGGTCTAAAATTTCGAGGATACTGGGCAGCGGATATGCGTCGGGCACCGATTTTTCGTTGAGCGCGCGGAAGTCTATTACCATCCTCCACTTCTTGTTCCCCTCTGCATCTGCCTTTTTGGGCACGATCCAGAGTGGACTGTTGTAGGGAGACTTTGAAGGAGCAACAATGTCTTGTTCGAGGAGTTCCCTCATTTGTTTGTTTATCTCCTCTTTGTGTATCGGTGGATATCTGTACTGTTTTACGTGAACCGGAGAATTGTCAGTCGTAGCGATTCGGTGCCGCACCGCATTCGTTTTGCCGAGGCGCTCCTCGGGGAGGTGGAAGAGGTCTTCATTGCATTCCAGCAATTGTTCTACATGTAATTTTTCTTCTCCGCTGAGGTGATCGGTGCTAATGATGCCCTTGATCTTCTCGTAGCGGGAATTTATTGTATTTAGGTTGAATATTGAAGCGGAATTAGAATTCGAATTGTTTTTAGGGTTTGAGAAAAATTTTTGCGGAATGGCGGTGTCCGACAACTCCTCCACCTCTGCCAGCTCCATTTCCGGCGTAGCAAAGGTTATGGATTCGCTATTAGTGTTAACACAACGCACAATCGCTTGTCCGTCGGAGTTTCTTGCGAGACAGTGCGGGAGGAAAACTCCCTTTGAAACTTCACGACGGCTGAGGTAACCGAATTCCGGTCCGGTCACCTTTACCCTTATTAATGTAGCAGTTCGCGGTTCGACAACGATTTTGGATTGCGTCGTGAAAGGAAACTCGTTTCCCTGCCACGATACGCTTTCCTTCTTGTATGAAATCTCCGCGCCTTGCGATAGAAACGCAGAACCCAAGATACCGCCCGCTGAGATTGGAAAGGTTTCGGAAACCACGTGAAATTCTACTTCCGCGTTTGCAATGGATATTGACGTCGTGCCTAGTGTGGTGACGGACTCGTCCGTTATCCCGGTGATATTAATAGCGTTGCTCACGTTGACGATCACATCCGACTTTAATTGTGATACCTTGATGATATTAGGCTCGGCGCCGGTGTCTATCATCAACTTGGCCGCTTTGATTAATTCCGGGGGAGACACCATTACGTGTGGGACCGCGGAGGCTGGACGGAGATTTATCCGCGCGATTCTCCCGTCTCTGCTGTCTGTTCTTCGCTCGCGATCGGCGTTACTCGTTGAAAATTTCTGTTTCCCTCCCGACGATTGTCCGACGTGGTCGGGAGGTTCTTCCCGTTTCCCGACGGTTGTTGTTCGCGAATCTTATTGTTGAATTCACGCTTTCGGCATTCGTGAATATCATGGCCGGGCGTCTTGCAATAATTGCAAAACCTTTGAGCGTTGCTCGCGTGATTCGGCCGAGATTGTTCTCGCGGTTGATCTCGATAATTGTTATCGCGTCGATATTCGTAGCGCGGCGAAGGACCGGATGTGTATTGTTTACGAGGCGAGTAATCGTGGCCGAAGGCGCGCTCGCGCCGGTCTGTGTAGTGGCGCGCCGGTGATTCATAGTCGCGTCGGCGCATCGATAAATCGTAGTCGCGTTGACGCGTTGATGAGTCATAGTACCCTGAACGCGTATCGCCCGAACTGTTTATATACAAACTCCCCGGGTCGGCGAAACTAAATCCTCTGTTATTATAAGGTGAGGGTGACCGATTCCTCGACAGGAAGTTTCTGTTCTCCGTCCTCGGACTGTTTATACCGTTTGAAAAGCGGACCCTTCGACTGTTTATATCACCGTACCGTTTCAAGTCCAGTTCCAACTGTTTGAATGCTCTCACGGATTCGTCAAAAATATCCTCCATATGTTTATGTCCAACCGCACGCAGTTCCGTTCGTATGTTAGGAATTAACCCGTCTATAAAACAATCACGCGCAAAGTCGTCGATCTCGCGGTTGTCGGCCTGGTCCGGGAGGCAATTGATGATCGCCCCGTGTAGATCTCTAACTCGGTTTATGTAGGTAAAAATGTTTTCATGTTCACCCATGTAAATGTTGGCTAGCTCGCCCTGGTAGTGTTGGATTTTATGCTGCGCGCCGAATAGCATTTTTAAACGTTCGCATAGTTCCGACACGGTATCGAAGTGGCGGAATTCTACCACGGACAAAGCGTCTCCGCGCAATTTACCGATAATTAGTCTTACCAGGCTGCGTTCCGAGTGCGAGGGTACTAAAGATCTCGCGTGAGTGCACGCGCGCGTAAATTGAAGTACTGGTGGTTGCGTACCATTAAACATCGGGATCATATCGGCTGCGGATTTTAATGTTAGCTGATTGTCTTCAGCTTCGCGGGAGTCGTAATACGGTCGATGCGTTGATTGAACCCGAGTCGGTGGTTCGAAAGCCGGGTTTGCCGGTCCCGCGGTTCGTGAGTTTCCCACCGTTAATTTTTCGATTTGTTCGCGGAGTCTCGCGTTTTCGATCGCCATTTCGTCGCGATCTTTATCTATTTCCGCCTGCGCCTGCATTTGTTGCGATTCTATTAACATACGCTTTTTATCTAGGCTGCGCGACTGTTCCATGAGCCGTTGCTCTTTATTTATCAAGGTTTTTTGTACCGCGGCGAGTTCGTCTTGCGATAATTGTTTTCCTTCTAAATTATGCGATTTTGACCGCGTTCCGTCCGCTGGGCTGGCGAGCATGGCGATTGGCTTATCAGATCCCACCGCTGCCACCAAATTGTTACGTCCCGCGCGTGATTTCCCGCAAAATATATATAATTCCGCGAGAGCGCGAGATTTACGTGTAACGATTAAATTGATCTGCCTTTAGTCCACGCGACGCGTACCGTTCGCGTATAACAGGGTATCGCCTACTCGCGAACACAGGGACAAAATACGCGGGCTCTTACTGTGATAGGCAGGTCCTGCTGCCGGGAAGGCTCGTTCGCTCGCTTCTCGTACGCCGCTCGTCTCGGATCTCCTGCCGGGATTCTGCTTGGGCTGTACGTTGATTTCGGGATGTCGATCTCGATCAGCTCCGTCCAAGGATAGAGGTGGCGTTGACGAGGTGCGCGGTATTCGCGGATGATCTGGATTTCTTCGCGGTACGCGAGATCGCCCGTAACTGAATCTATTCGCGGTTTATGGCTGATTATGCTGATTTCTTGACTTCGATGCTTTACCCGCGTTTCGTAAGGGATCTGAGCGTATAGATGGACGAGTCTCTTCAATTGAGCTCTGCGCCCAGACTGACGCGGCATGTGTGATACTAATGCTAGTTAATAATTAATCATTTATCTGCTCTGTCCGGTGGCGTACAGGACTTGTGGTGAAAGCCCGGTACATACGCTTTCTGGACGGATTTAGTTAGAGCAACTTCGGTGGCGTGCAGGACTTGTGGAGAAAGCCCGGTACACACGCTTTCTGAAGTTGTAATTCGAAATGCGGTGGTAAGTCTAATAATAATAGGAACTAGGATCGCAGAGGTATGTTGAATGAATTACGTTCACTGCTTCTAAATTAAGATGTATATTCTAATTAAATTGGCTTAAGTTACAGAGCCTTAATACTAACGCAAGAAGATTGGACTTTGAAATCAGAATCGAAATTGAATTGGAATAAGAAGAACTTGACGATCGCGGACGACCGGACTTCTGATCGAGAAGTACGACTAATACTGGTCGAATTCCGGAACGAGAGTGATCCTGCCGGAGGCTGCATTGAACTCTTTCGATTCATGGCCGCCGGTCCGCCTGGCGGGGGTAGTCCGGTGGAGGGGCGTCCGCCATGGTGGTGGATGGCGCTGGAGAGGGGATGCCGCGTTCAGCGGGATGACGTAGTCCCAGTCCACGCGCTTTTTACGGTACTTAGAAATATTCGCTTGTTCTCTAGAGAGTATAATAATGTGGTTATGCTAACTTATTCTATGGTTCGTTATAAGGTAGATATCTGCTAACTTATGCTACGGTCGGTTACGATACGTTTAGGCTAATTCGGTTAACCTACGCTTATATACTAGTTTGCGCGGTAACACACACACACATTCATGCACAACCACGCTCTTATATACTAATACAAACGTCGGAGGACGTCACACCGCCACGTCACGAGGGAATTCCCCTCCGACGGAAAACACACCGCTATCCTCTCCCTCAAACAGAAAACAAACCTCGAGTCCAAACACCGACACAGAAACGGATACAGACGAGGATGAAAATATATTTGATAGTCACAACGCTCCAGCCTCCCCAAAAGGAAGGACCATAACGATCAGAAGAGATAGACTAGTCATGCGAAACGACAATCTCGCCGTATTTGTAACAACCAGCGGCCAACCATTAGACCCGGGCGCCGTCGACCTGTTCAGGGCCGGAAAGATCCCGAAAGATTTGAAATTAACGCTCTGCCGGACCAGGGTGATGAAAATCGGCACTAAAAACCTACTCTTGCTCCCGATAAAAACATCACCACACCATACCGCGACATACGACGATCTGCTTGAACTTTTTGCCTCAATACTAGACGTGACGATCGAATTACAGTTAGATTCACTTAGCATATCGAAGACGAACATAGACGACATTCCATGGCACACTATCTACAGAATAATCATCGATACATTCGCGACCACGAATACCCAATTCTTTGCATGCGCAAACCAAGTCGTCATACCGACGGAGAACGAACGACTTCCTATCATAAAAGAAAACCATATTTCTTCCTTTGCCGGACACAAAGGGATAACAAAAACGTACAAAAGAATCCGCGAGAAGTATTATTGGAACACATTGAAAAAAGACGTGACCGAATTCATAAACAACTGCGAAACTTGCCAAAGGAAAAAACTAGTCAGAGTCAAAACGCGACAACCAATGACCATCACTGACACACCCGGAAAAGCATTCGAAAAGATATCAATGGATATCGTAGGTCCCCTCCCAACATCCTCAAAGAATCACACGTATATTCTAACGATACAGGACCTCCTCACCAAATATTCCCTTGCCCTCCCGCTGCGCAACGCGACCGCGATTGAGATCGCGGATGCCTTTATCAAAGATTTCATCTGTAGATTCGGGGCTCCTAAGGGAATTCTGACAGATCAGGGAGCGAACTTCCTGAGCTCATTAATGAAGAACATCTCAAAACGGTTTAGAATTACGCAATTTAAGACGACGGCATTCCGGCCTCAGAGTAATGGTTCCATAGAAAGATCCCATCATGTGTTGACGGAATATTTGAAACAATATGTATCCAGGGCCGATTGGGACGAGTGGCTCCCACATGCAATGTTTTCTTACAATACGAGTGTTCACGAGGGCACTCTCTACACTCCACATGAACTGGTATTCGGCACTCTAGCGCGAACCCCGTCAGCAAATCCAATAATACACGATTCATCGGACGAATCTTACACAGCCTATCTCGAGAAACTACAAACAAAAATTTCCGAGACCCTAACAGACGCCAGAAATAATCTTACTTCCGCTAAGAACAGATCAAAACAATATTACGATAGAAAAACCAACGCACAGTCCTTTATCGTCGGAGACAGGGTATACCTGCTTAAGCAGCCCAAACGCGATAAATTTGACGACGAGTATATCGGACCGTTCACCGTGATCGAATGTACGGGTGATAGGAATGTTAAGATAAGAATGAAGAAAGGTACGAAAATTGTTCACACGGATAAACTTAAGCATGCGCCGCGTCAGCATATAAACCTAGTGAGTCACGCACCCCCACCGACCCTTATCGCGAACGATAAACGAAATATCGTATATAGAACAGCCGGAGAACTCAGCGACAACCATCAGTCTACAACCAGAGCAGACACCATGAAGACCGCAACGATACTCTCAGTATTCTTTCTCCTACGTCCAACCAACGCATTGATAGGCTATGACTGCAATAGCCCTACTCTAAATACAACCACAATTTCAACCGTGGACTCGCCTAAATGCGAATATACGCACTCAAAGCCAATAACTACGAACCTCACAATCCAGCTGCTCCAGTTGATCGAGTTTAAGGACGTTCCGACATTCCAATGCAAGGTAGAGATTGATCGGACTGTCTACTATTGCGGTATGCATTCGCATACATCCGTGGTACATAACGGCCGACACCAGTACATATTGGACACCCCGAGGGACGTCTGCAAGGCCATGCACGAGTCAGGAATCCTGCCCCTCCCACCTACTGGTCAAATCGTAGGTATCAAAAGAAATAGCACCACGACGCGAGGCTTCACGTTAGCCGGATCAATACAACAAGACGGTACCTGTAGAGGAACGGCGTACAGCGACCCATACGGTACCTGGGATAATGTGGTGGTCCAATCAGTCATAAAGGTGACAATAAAAACCTTCCAGGCGTCGATCAAGCTATCCAGCAATACCTTGTACCTGCCCGGCGGCCAACGATGCCCACTGGACAAGGAGTACTGTATGGATTCCGAAGACGGTTACACGTATTGGACCAGCCTCCCTGAAGATCCCTGCAAAATGAGCAATTATAACGTGTTGTTCGAAGGCCGAGCGATAAAGGTATCTAACAAAAATTCGAATCTTGCCTCTCTGTATTCGGTAACGTCCGGCGATACAGCATTCGCCTTGACCAGCACTGGCCGAACGCAAGCATGCGGCTACACGCTCGAAAAAACCGAGCACCCGAAATTATTAATCCTGGAAACGGACAAGGAAGGAAGGTTTAAATCAGCAACAAAGCCCCAAACGAACAATCTCGACATATTCACTTACGTGAATACCAAGTTCGTTTATGTCGAAAGACATATCAAGTCTCAGATAGTGTCATTATATAAGGACACCATGAAACAAAAATGCCAGCTTGAACAGCAAATCTTGAGAAACATAATTTCCTTAGTTCATATCTCACCAGCAGAAGTAGCAGCCACTATCACCAAAGAACCAGGATACATGGCCCTCCCAGCCGGAGAAGTCATACACATAATTAAATGTGTGCCAGTACAGTGCTCCCTGAGAAAGACCAAGGACTGCTTCGACGAACTTCCTGTATCTTACAGAAACAACTCTTTATTTTTAACACCAAAAAACAGAATCCTGGTCAAAACAGGAACACGGAAAACGTGCAACGAACTAATACCTCCAACTTACCGTATCCACGGCACCTGGTACAAGCTCACGCCAAATCCAGTGGAAAGTATCGCACCACCTCCGTTGCAGCCGTTAACAGCCTCCGCATGGAAGTACACGGACCCGACGAATCTCGCCAGCGGAGGAATCTACTCCAGGGAAGACCTCGAAAAACTCAACGAGCACATCATGTTCCCTGTTGAAAAGATGGCGGTCGTCGACGCACTGGCGCAAGGAGCGTCTGGTAGAGAGTATGCAGATGGCGCCGTCGGAATGTTCAACCTGATAGACGAAAATACCCTGCAGAAAATCGCAGAATCTACAGGGAAACATGTTTGGAATGGTTTCGTACAGTTCGGCTCGGCAATGGCCGGCGTTATAGGGATTTATGTAACCCTGCGGATCATAAAAATTATAATCAACACCATTCTCAACGGGATAGCCCTCCACGCAGCATACGGATGGAGTCTGCAGCTACTCGCCGCCTGTTGGAGCGCCTTGGCCCACTTCTGCCTATACCTGAAGGACAAAAATGGTGATAGTGAAGTGCGGAAGTGTTCGGTAAACCCAAAACCCTTAGAATGCGTGACATTAAATGTGCCCAAAGACAAGAATTGTGCGAGTGACAACGTGGACAATAAAGACAACAAACGCGATTCAATTGAACTATACGTAAGCGAAACTCCACAATATATTAGCTATAAGAAATGCAAACAAGACTCAGAAAAGAATGACTCCTAATGTCGTCATTCTTTTTGCGAAGGGGGGAGGTGTGACGTCCTCCGACGTTTGTATTAGTATATAAGAGCGTGGTTGTGCATGAATGTGTGTGTGTGTTACCGCGCAAACTAGTATATAAGCGTAGGTTAACCGAATTAGCCTAAACGTATCGTAACCGACCGTAGCATAAGTTAGCAGATATCTACCTTATAACGAACCATAGAATAAGTTAGCATAACCACATTATTATACTCTCTAAAGAACAAGCGAATATTTCTAAGTACCGTAAAAAGCGCGTGGACTGGGACTACGTCATCCCGCTGAACGCGGCATCCCCTCTCCAGCGCCATCCACCACCATGGCGGACGCCCCTCCACCGGACTACCCCCGCCAGGCGGACCGGCGGCCATGAATCGAAAGAGTTCAATGCAGCCTCCGGCAGGATCACTCTCGTTCCGGAATTCGACCAGTATTAGTCGTACTTCTCGATCAGAAGTCCGGTCGTCCGCGATCGTCAAGTTCTTCTTATTCCAATTCAATTTCGATTCTGATTTCAAAGTCCAATCTTCTTGCGTTAGTATTAAGGCTCTGTAACTTAAGCCAATTTAATTAGAATATACATCTTAATTTAGAAGCAGTGAACGTAATTCATTCAACATACCTCTGCGATCCTAGTTCCTATTATTATTAGACTTACCACCGCATTTCGAATTACAACTTCAGAAAGCGTGTGTACCGGGCTTTCTCCACAAGTCCTGCACGCCACCGAAGTTGCTCTAACTAAATCCGTCCAGAAAGCGTATGTACCGGGCTTTCACCACAAGTCCTGTACGCCACCGGACAGAGCAGATAAATGATTAATTATTAACTAGCATTAGTATCACACATGCCGCGTCAGTCTGGGCGCAGAGCTCAATTGAAGAGACTCGTCCATCTATACGCTCAGATCCCTTACGAAACGCGGGTAAAGCATCGAAGTCAAGAAATCAGCATAATCAGCCATAAACCGCGAATAGATTCAGTTACGGGCGATCTCGCGTACCGCGAAGAAATCCAGATCATCCGCGAATACCGCGCACCTCGTCAACGCCACCTCTATCCTTGGACGGAGCTGATCGAGATCGACATCCCGAAATCAACGTACAGCCCAAGCAGAATCCCGGCAGGAGATCCGAGACGAGCGGCGTACGAGAAGCGAGCGAACGAGCCTTCCCGGCAGCAGGACCTGCCTATCACAGTAAGAGCCCGCGTATTTTGTCCCTGTGTTCGCGAGTAGGCGATACCCTGTTATACGCGAACGGTACGCGTCGCGTGGACTAAAGGCAGATCAATTTAATCGTTACACGTAAATCTCGCGCTCTCGCGGAATTATATATATTTTGCGGGAAATCACGCGCGGGACGTAACAGCTTCAAATTCATGTGATATGAACTATTTAACTTCAGATTCATGCGAAATACACGAATTAGCTTTAAATCAACGGGAAACATACGATATAACTTCAATATCATGCGAAACACACGATTTCGATTGAAATTCGTGCGAAATAGCGATTTTAAACAAACGATTTAGCTTCAAATTCATGCGAAATGAACAATTTAGTTTCAGATTCATGCGAAATACACGAATTAGCTTTAAATCAACGCCAAACATACGATTTAGCTTCAATATCATGCGATATACACGATTTCGCTTCAAATTCATGCGAAATAGCGATTTTAAACAAACGATTTAGCTTCAAATTCATGTGATATGAACAATTTAGCTTCAGATTAATGCGAAATACACGAATTAGCTTTAAATCAACGCGAAACAAACGATTTAACTTCAATATCAAGCGATATACACGATTTCGATTGAAATTCGTGCGAAATAGCGATTTTCAACAAACGATTTAGCTTCAAATTCATGCGAAATGAACAATTTAGCTTCAGATTAATGCGAAATACACGAATTAGCTTTAAATCAACGCGAAACAAACGATTTAACTTCAATATCAAGCGATATACACGATTTCGATTGAAATTCGTGCGAAATAGCGATTTTCAACAAACGATTTAGCTTCAAATTCATGCGAAATGAACAATTTAGCTTCAGATTAATGCGAAATACACGAATTAGCTTTAAACGAACGCGAAACAACCGACTTAACTTCAATATCAAACGATATACACGATTTCGCTTCAAATTCGTGCGAAATAGCGATTTTAAACAAATGATTTAGCTACAAATTCATGTGATATGAACAATTTACCTTCAGATTAATGCGAAATACACGAATTAGCTTTAAATCAACGCGAAACATACGATTTAGCAGAAATATCATGCGATATACACGATTTCGCTTCAAATTCTTGCGAAATAGCGATTTTAAACAAACGATTTAGATTCAAATTCATGCGAAATGAACAATTTTGCTTCAGATTCATGCGAAATACACGAATTAGCTTTAAATCAATGCGAAACATACGATTTATCGTCAATATCATGCGAAACACACGATTTCGCTTCAAATTCGTGCGAAATAGAGATTTTAAACGAACGATTTAGCTACAAATTCATGTGATATGAACAATTTAGCTTCAGATTAATGCGAAATACACGAAATAGGTTTAAATCAACGCGAAACATACGATTTAGCAGAAATATCATGCGATATACACGATTTCGCTTCAAATTCTTTCGAAATAGCGATTTTAAACAAACGATTTAGCTTCAAATTCATGTGATATGAACAATTTACCTTCAGATTAATGCGAAATACACGAATTAGCTTTAAATCAACGCGAAACATACGATTTAGCAGAAATATCATGCGATATACACGATTTCGCTTCAAATTCTTGCGAAATAGCGATTTTAAACAAACGATTTAGATTCAAATTCATGCGAAATGAACAATTTTGCTTCAGATTCATGCGAAATACACGAATTAGCTTTAAATCAATGCGAAACATACGATTTATCGTCAATATCATGCGAAACACACGATTTCGCTTCAAATTCGTGCGAAATAGAGATTTTAAACAAAGATTTAGCTTCAAATTCATGCGAAATGAATAATTTAGCTTCAGATTTATGCGAAATACACGAATTAGCTTTAAATCAACGCGAAACATACGATTTAACTTCAATATCAAACGATATACACGATTTCGCTTCAAATTCGTGCGAAATAGCGATTTTAAACAAACGATTTAGCTTCAAATTCATGCGATATGAACAATTTATCTTCAGATTAATGCGAAATACACGAATTAGCTTTAAATCAACGCGAAACATACGATTTAGCTTCAATATCATGCGATATACACGATTTCGCTTCAAATTCTTGCGAAATAACGATTTTAAACAAACGATTTAGCTTCGAATTCATGTGATATCAACTATTTAACTTCAGATTAATGCGAAATACACAAATTAGCTTTAAATCAACGCGAAACATACGATTTAGTTTCAATATCATGCGAAACACACGATTTCGATTGAAATTCGTGCGAAATAGCGATTTTCAGCAAACGATTTAGCTTCAAATTCATGCGAAATGAACAATTTAGCTTCAGATTCATGCGAAATACACGAATTAGCTTTAAATCAACGCGAAACATACGATTTAGCTTCAATATCATGCGATATACACGATTTCGCTTCAAATTCGTGCGAAATAGCGATTTTAAACAAACGATTTAGCTTCAAATTCATGTGATATGAACAATTTAGCTTCAGATTAATGCGAAATACACGAATTAGCTTTAAATCAACGCGAAACATACGATTTAGCAGAAATATCATGCGATATACACGATTTCGCTTCAAATTCTTGCGAAATAGCGATTTTAAACAAACGATTTAGCTTCAAATTCATGCGAAATGAACAATTTAGCTTCAGATTCATGCGAAATACACGAATTAGCTTTAAATCAACGCGAAACATACGATTTAGCTTCAATATCAAGCGATATACACGATTTCGCTTCAAATTCGTGCGAAATAGCGATTTTAAACAAACGATTTAGCTTGAAATTCATGTGATATGAAATATTTAAATTCAGATTCATGCGAAATACACGAATTAGCTTTAAATCAACGCGAAACATACGATTTATCGTCAATATCATGAGAAACACACGATTTCGCTTCAAATTCGTGAGAAATAGCGATTTTAAACAAAGGATTTAGCTTGAAATTCATGTGATATGAACTATTTAGCTTCAGATTCATGCGAAATACACGGATTAGCTTTAAATCAACGCGAAACATACGATTTAGCTTCAATATCATGCGATATACACGATTTCGCTTCAAATTCGTGCGAAATAGCGATTTTAAACAAACGATTTAGCTTGAAATTCATGTGATATGAACTATTTAAATTCAGATTCATGCGAAATACACGAATTAGCTTTAAATCAACGCGAAACATACGATTTATCGTCAATATCATGAGAAACACACGATTTCGCTTCAAATTCGTGAGAAATAGCGATTTTAAACAAACGATTTAGCTTCAATATCATGCGATATACACGATTTCGCTTCAAATTCGTGCGAAATAGCGATTTTAAACAAACGATTTAGCTTCAAATTCATGTGATATGAACAATTTAGCTTCAGATTAATGCGAAATACACGAATTAGCTTTAAATCAACGCGAAACATACGATTTAGCAGAAATATCATGCGATATACACGATTTCGCTTCAAATTCTTGCGAAATAGCGATTTTAAACAAACGATTTAGCTTCAAATTTATGCGAAATGAACAATTCTGCTTCAGATTCATGCGAAATACACGAATTAGCTTTAAATCAATGCGAAACATACGATTTATCGTCAATATCATGCGAAACACACGATTTCGCTTCAAATTCGTGCGAAATAGAGATTTTAAACAAAGATTTAGCTTCAAATTCATGCGAAATGAATAATTTAGCTTCAGATTTATGCGAAATACACGAATTAGCTTTAAATCAACGCGAAACATACGATTTAACTTCAATATCAAACGATATACACGATTTCGCTTCAAATTCGTGCGAAATAGCGATTTTAAACAAACGATTTAGCTTCAAATTCATGCGATATGAACAATTTATCTTCAGATTAATGCGAAATACACGAATTAGCTTTAAATCAACGCGAAACATACGATTTAGCTTCAATATCATGCGATATACACGATTTCGCTTCAAATTCTTGCGAAATAACGATTTTAAACAAACGATTTAGCTTCGAATTCATGTGATATCAACTATTTAACTTCAGATTAATGCGAAATACACAAATTAGCTTTAAATCAACGCGAAACATACGATTTAGTTTCAATATCATGCGAAACACACGATTTCGATTGAAATTCGTGCGAAATAGCGATTTTCAGCAAACGATTTAGCTTCAAATTCATGCGAAATGAACAATTTAGCTTCAGATTCATGCGAAATACACGAATTAGCTTTAAATCAACGCGAAACATACGATTTAGCTTCAACATCATGCGATATACACGATTTCGCTTCAAATTCGTGCGAAATAGCGATTTTAAACAAACGATTTAGCTTCAAATTCATGTGATATGAACAATTTAGCTTCAGATTAATGCGAAATACACGAATTAGCTTTAAATCAACGCGAAACATACGATTTAGCAGCAAATATCATGCGATATACACGATTTCGCTTCAAATTCTTGCGAAATAGCGATTTTAAACAAACGATTTAGCTTCAAATTCATGCGAAATGAACAATTTAGCTTCAGATTCATGCGAAATACACGAATTAGCTTTAAATCAACGCGAAACATACGATTTAGCTTCAATATCAAGCGATATACACGATTTCGCTTCAAATTCGTGCGAAATAGCGATTTTAAACAAACGATTTAGCTTGAAATTCATGTGATATGAAATATTTAAATTCAGATTCATGCGAAATACACGAATTAGCTTTAAATCAACGCGAAACATACGATTTATCGTCAATATCATGAGAAACACACGATTTCGCTTCAAATTCGTGAGAAATAGCGATTTTAAACAAAGGATTTAGCTTGAAATTCATGTGATATGAACTATTTAGCTTCAGATTCATGCGAAATACACGGATTAGCTTTAAATCAACGCGAAACATACGATTTAGCTTCAATATCATGCGATATACACGATTTCGCTTCAAATTCGTGCGAAATAGCGATTTTAAACAAACGATTTAGCTTGAAATTCATGTGATATGAACTATTTAAATTCAGATTCATGCGAAATACACGAATTAGCTTTAAATCAACGCGAAACATACGATTTATCGTCAATATCATGAGAAACACACGATTTCGCTTCAAATTCGTGAGAAATAGCGATTTTAAACAAACGATTTAGCTTGAAATTCATGTGATATGAACTATTTAGCTTCAGATTCATGCGAAATACACGGATTAGCTTTAAATCAACGCGAAACATACGATTTAACTTCAATATCAAGCGATATACACGATTTCGCTTCAAATTCGTGAGAAATAGCGATTTTAAACAAACGATTTAGCTTCAAATTCATGCGAAACGAACAATTTAGCTTCAGATTCTGCGAAATACACGAATTAGCTTTAAATCAACGCGAACAAACGATTTAGCTTCAATATCATGCGATATACACGATTTCGCTTCAAATTCGTGCGAAATAGCGATTTTAAACAAACGATTTAGCTTCAATTTCATGTGATATGAACAATTTAGCTTCAGATTAAGCGAAATACACGAATTAGCTTTAAATCAACGCGAAACATACGATATAATTTCAATATCATGCGAAACACACGATTTCGATTGAAATTCGTGCGAAATAGCAATTTTAAACAAACGATTTAGCTTCAAATTCATGCGAAACGAACAATTTAGCTTCAGATTCATGCGAAATCACGAATTAGCTTTAAATCAACGCGAAACATACGATTTAGCTTCAATACATGCGATATACACGATTTCGCTACAAATTCGTGCGAAATAGCGATTTTAAACAAACGATTTAGCTTCAATATCATGCGATATACACGATTTCGCTTCACTAATTCGTGCGAAATAGCGATTTTTAAACAAACGATTTAGCTTCAAATTCATGTGATATGAACAATTTATCTTCAGATTAATGGCAAATACACGAATTAGCTTTAAATCAACGCGAAACATACGATTTAGCTTCAATGTCATGCGATATACACGATTTCGCTTCAAATTCTTGCGAAATAGCGATTTTAAACAAACGATTTAGCTTCAAATTCATGTGATATGAACAATTTAGCTTCAGATTAATGCGAAAATACACGAATTAGCTTAAATCAACGCGAAACATACGATTAGCAGAAATATCATGCGATATACACGATTTCGCTTCAAATTCTTCGAAATAGCGATTTTAAACAAACGATTTAGCTTCAAATTTATGCGAAATGAACAATTCTGCTTCAGATTCATGCGAAATACACGAATTAGCTTTAAATCAATGCGAAACATACGATTTATCGTCAATATCATGCGAAACACACGATTTCGCTTCAAATTCGTGCGAAATAGAGATTTAAAACAAAGATTTAGCTTCAAATTCATGCGAAATGAACAATTTAGCTTCAGATTAATGCGAATACACGAATTAGCATTAAATCAACGCGAAACATACGATTTAGCAGAAATATCAAGCGTATACACGATTTCGTTGGAAATTATTGCGAAATAGCGATTTTAAAACAAACGATTTAGCTTCAAATTCATGTGATATGAACAATTTAGCTTCAGATTAATGCGAAATACACGAATTAGCTTTAAATCAACGCGAAACATACGATTTAGCAGAAATATCATGCGATATACACGATTTCGCTTAAAATCTTTCGAAATAGCGATTTTAAACAAACGATTTAGCTTCAAATTCATGTGATATGAACAATATAGCTTCAGATTAATGCGAAATACACGAATTAGCTTTAAATCAACGCGAAACATACGATTAACTTCAATATCAAGCGATATACACGATTTCGCTTCAAATTCGTGAGAAATAGCGATTTTAAACAAACGATTTAGGCTTCAAATTCATGCGAAATGAACAATTTAGCTTCAGATTCATGCGAAATACACGAATTAGCTTTAAAATGACGCGAAACAAACGATTTAACTTCAATATCAAACGATATACACGATTTCGCTTCAAATTCGTGCGAAATAGTGATTTTAAACAAACGATTTAGCTACAAATTCATGCGAAATGAACAATTTAGCTTCAGAGTGATGCGAAATACACAAATTAGCTTTAAATCAACGCGAAACATACGATTTAACTCAATATCATGCGAAACACACGATTTCGATTCAAGTTCGTGAGAAATAGCGATTTTAAACAAACGATTTAGCTTCAAATTCATGCGAAATGAACAACTTAGCTTCAGATTAATGCGAAATACACGAATTAGCTTTAAATCACGCGAAACATACGATTTAGCTTCAATATCATGCGAAACACACGATTTCGATTGAAATTCGTGCGAAATAGCGATTTTCAACAAACGATTTAGCTTCAAAATTCATGCGAAATGAACAATTAGCTTCAGATTAATGCGAAATACACGAATTAGCTTTAAATGAACGCGAAACAACCGACTTAACTTCAATATCAAACGATACACACGATTTCGCTTCAAATTCGTGCGAAATAGCGATTTTAAACAAATGATTTAGCTACAAATTCATGTGATATGAACAATTTACCTTCAGATTAATGCGAAATACACGAATTAGCTTTAAATCAACGCGAAACATACGATTTAGCAGAAATATCATGCGATATACACGATTTCGCTTCAAATTCGTGCGAAATAGCGATTTTAAACAAACGATTTAGCTTCAAATTCATGCGATATGAACAATTTATATTCAGATTAATGCGAAATACACGAATTAGCTTTAAATCAACGCGAAACATACGATTTAGCTTCAATATCATGCGATATACACGATTTCGCTTCAAATTCGTGCGAAATAGCGATTTTAAACAAACGATTTAGCTTCAAATTCATGTGATATGAACAATTTACCTTCAGATTAATGCGAAATACACGAATTAGCTTTAAATCAACGCGAAACATACGATTTAGCAGAAATATCATGCGATATACACGATTTCGCTTCAAATTCTTGCGAAATAGCGATTTTAAACAACGATTAGCTTCAAATTCATGTGATATGATTATTTAACTTCAGATTCATGCAAACACACGAATTAGCTTTAAATCAACGCGAAACATACGATTTAACTTCAATATCAAGCGATAACACGATTTCGCTTCAAATTCGTGAGAAATAGCGATTTTAAACAAACGATTTAGCTTCAAATTCATGCGAAATGAACAATTTAGCTCAGATTCATGCGAAATACACGAATAGCTTTAAATCAACGCGAAACATACGATTTAGCTTCAATATCAAGCGATATACACGATTTCGCTTCAAATTCGTGCGAAATAGCGATTTTAAAACAAACGATTTAGCTTGAAATTCATGTGATATGAAATATTTAAATTCAGATTCATGCGAAATACACGAATTAGCTTTAAATCAACGCGAAACATACGATTTATCGTCAATATCATGAGAAACACACGATTTCGCTTCAATTCGTGAGAAATAGCGATTTTAAACAAAGGATTTAGCTTGAAATTCATGTGATATAACTATTTAGCTTCAGATTCATGCGAAATACACGGATTAGCTTTAAATCAACGCGAAACATACGATTTACTTCAATTATCATGCGATATACACGATTTCGCTTCAAATTCGTGCGAAATAGCGATTTTAAACAAACGATTTAGCTTGAAATTCATGTGATATGAACTATTTAAATTCAGATTCATGCGAAATACACGAATTAGCTTTAAATCAACGCGAAACATACGATTTATCGTCAATATCATGAGAAACACACGATTTTCGCTTCAAATTTCGTGAGAAATAGCGATTTTAAACAAACGATTAGCTTGAAATTCATGTGATATGAACTATTTTAGCTTCAGATTCATGCGAAATACACGGATTAGCTTTAAATCAACGCGAAACATACGATTTAACTTCAATATCAAGCGATATACACGATTTCGCTTCAAATTCGTGAGAAATAGCGATTTTAAACAAACGATTTAGCTTCAATTCATGCGAAACGAACAATTTAGCTTCAGAGTCATGCGAAATACACGAATTAGCTTTTAAATCAACGCGAAACATACGATTTAGCTTCAATATCATGCGATATACACGATTTCGCTTCAAATTCGTGCGAAATAGCGATTTTAACAAACGATTTAGCTTCAATTTCATGTGATATGAACAATTTAGCTTCAGATTAATGCGAAATACACGAATTAGCTTTAAATCAACGCGAAACATACGATATAATTTCAATATCATGCGAAACACACGATTTCGATTGAAATTCGTGCGAAATAGCAATTTTAAACAAACGATTTAGCTTCAAATTCATGCGAAACGAACAATTAGCTTCAGATTCATGCGAAATACACGAATTAGCTTTAAATCAACGCGAAACATACGATTTAGCTTCAATATCATGCGATATACACATTCGCTACAAATTCGTGCGAAATAGCGATTTTAAACAAACGATTAGCTTCAATATCATGCGATATACACGATTTCGCTTCAAATTCGTGCGAAATAGCGATTTTAAACAAACGATTTAGCTTCAAAATTCATGTGATATGAACAATTTATCTTCAGATTAATGCGAAATACAGAATTAGCTTTAAATCAACGCGAAACATACGATTTAGCTTCAATGTCATGCGATATACACGATTTCGCTTCAAATTCTTGCGAAATAGCGATTTTAAACAAACGATTTAGCTTCAAATTCATGTGATATGAACAATTTAGCTTCAGATTAATGCGAAATACACGAATTAGCTTTAAATCAAAGCGAAACATACGATTTAGCAGAAATATCATGCGATATACACGATTCGCTTCAAATTCTTGCGAAATAGCGATTTTAAACAAACGATTTAGCTTCAAATTTATGCGAAATGAACAATTCTGCTTCAGATTCATGCGAAATACACGAATTAGCTTTAAATCAATGCGAAACATACGATTTATCGTCAAATATCATGCGAAACACACGATTTCGCTTCAAATTCGTGCGAAATAGAGATTTTAAACAAAGATTTAGCTTCAAATTCATGCGAAATGAACAATTTAGCTTCAGATTAATGCGAAATACACGAATTAGCATTAATCAACGCGAAACATACGATTTAGCAGAAATATCAAGCGATATACACGATTTCGTTGGAAATTATTGCGAAATAGCGATTTTAAACAAACGATTTAGCTTCAAATTCATGTGATATGAACAATTTAGCTTCAGATTAATGCGAAATACACGAATTAGCTTTAAATCACGCGAAACATACGATTTAGCAGAAATATCATGCGATATACACGATTTCGCTTAAAATTCTTTCGAAATAGCGATTTTAAACAAACGATTTAGCTTCAAATTCATGTGATATGAACAATATAGCTTCAGATTAATGCGAAATACACGAATTATACTTTAATCAACGCGAAACAAACGATTTAACTTCAATATCAAGCGATATACACGATTCGCTTCAATTCGTGAGAAATAGCGATTTTAAACAAACGATTTAGCTTCAAATTCATGCGAAATGAACATTTTGCTTCAGATTCATGCGAAATACACGAATTAGCTTTAAATGAACGCGAAACAAACGATTTAACTTCAATATCAAACGATATACACGATTTCGCTTCAAATTCGTGCGAAATAGTGATTTTAAACAAACGATTTAGCTACAAATTCATGCGAAATGAACAATTTAGCTTCAGAGTTATGCGAAATACACAAATTAGCTTTAAATCAACGCGAAACATACGATTTAACTCCAATATCATGCGAAACACACGATTTCGATTCAAGTTCGTGAGAAATAGCGATTTTAAACAAACGATTTAGCTTCAAATTCATGCGAAATGAACAACTTAGCTTCAGATTAATGCGAAATACACGAATTAGCTTTAAATCAACGCGAAACATACGATTTAGCTTCAATATCATGCGAAACACACGATTTCGATTGAAATTCGTGCGAAATAGCGATTTTCAACAAACGATTTAGCTTCAAATTCATGCGAAATGAACAATTTAGCTTCAGATTAATGCGAAATACACGAATTAGCTTTAAATGAACGCGAAACAACCGACTTAACTTCAATATCAAACGATATACACGATTTCGCTTCAAATTCTTGCGAAATAGCGATTTTAAACAAACGATTTAGCTTCAAATTCATGTGATATGAATTATTTAACTTCAGATTCATGCGAAACACACGAATTAGCTTTAAATCAACGCGAAACATACGATTAACTTCAATATCAAGCGATATACACGATTTCGCTTCAAATTCGTGAGAAATAGCGATTTTAAACAACGATTTAGCTTCAAATTCATGCGAAATGAACAATTTAGCTTCAGATTCATGCGAAATACTCGAATTAGCTTTAAATCAACGCGAAACATACGATTTAGCAGAAATATCATGCGATATACACGATTTCGCTTCAAATTCGTGCGAAATAGCGATTTTAAACAAACGATTTAGCTTGAAATTCATGTGATATGAAATATTTAAATTCAGATTCATGCGAAAAACACGAATTAGCTTTAAATCAATGCGAAACAAACGATTTATCGTCAATATCATGCGAAACACACGATTTCGCTTCAAATTCGTGCGAAATAGAGATTTAAACAAAGATTTAGCTTCAAATTCATGCGAAATGAACAATTTAGCTTCAGATTAATGCGAAATACACGAATTAGCATTAAATCAACGCGAAACATACGATTTAGCAGAAATATCAAGCGATATACACGATTTCGTTGGAAATTATTGCGAAATAGCGATTTTAAACAAACGATTTAGCTTCAAATTCATGTGATATGAACAATTTAGCTTCAGATTAATGCGAAATACACGAATTAGCTTTAAATCAACGCGAAACATACGATTTAGCAGAAATATCATGCGATATACACGATTTCGCTTAAATTCTTTCGAAATAGCGATTTTAAACAAACGATTTAGCTTCAAATTCATGTGATATGAACAATATAGCTTCAGATTAATGCGAAATACACGAATTAGCTTTAAAATCAACGCGAAACAAACGATTTAACTTCAATATCAAGCGATATACACGATTTCGCTTCAAATTCGTGAGAAATAGCGATTTTAAACCAAACGATTTAGCTTCAAATTCATGCGAAATGAACAATTTAGCTTCAGATTCATGCGAAATACACGAATTAGCTTTAAATGAACGCGAAACAAACGATTTAACTTCAATATCAAACGATATACACGATTTCGCTTCAAATTCGTGCGAAATAGTGATTTCAAACAAACGATTTAGCTACAAATTCATGCGAAATGAACAATTTAGCTTCAGAGTGATGCGAAATACACAAATTAGCTTTAAATCAACGCGAAACATACGATTTAACTCCAATATCATGCGAAACACACGATTTCGATTCAAGTTCGTGAGAAATAGCGATTTTAAACAAACGATTTAGCTTCAAATTCATGCGAAATGAACAACTTAGCTTCAGATTAATGCGAAATACACGAATTAGCTTTAAATCAACGCGAAACATACGATTTAGCTTCAATATCATGCGAAACACACGATTTCGATTGAAATTCGTGCGAAATAGCGATTTTCAACAAACGATTTAGCTTCAAATTCATGCGAAATGAACAATTTAGCTTCAGATTAATGCGAAATACACGAATTAGCTTTAAATGAACGCGAAACAACCGACTTAACTTCAATATCAAACGATATACATGATTTCGCTTCAAATTCGTGCGAAATAGCGATTTTAAACAAATGATTTAGCTACAAATTCATGTGATATGAACAATTTACCTTCAGATTAATGCGAAATACACGAATTAGCTTTAAATCAACGCGAAACATA
>NW_027478005.1:0-40065 GCF_051020955.1 Megalopta genalis
GCTTAGCTTCAAATCCATGCGATCAAATGATTTTGTTTCAGATACTTGCGATACATTGATATTGCTTCAAATGCGGGCGAAACTAACGAGTTAGCATCAAATCCATGCAAAACAAATAATTTAGCTTCAAATCAATGCGATGTAAAAGGTATGGCTTCAAATCCCAGCGAAACACATGATATGGCCTCAGATACTTGCGATATAACTGAAATAGCTTCAAATGCAGGGGAAACAAACGAATGAGCATCAAATCCATGCAAAACACATGATTTAGCTTCAAATCAAAGCGATGTAGAAGGTATAGTTTCAAATCCAAGCGAAACACATGATTTAGCTTCAATCATTGCGATGTAGAAGGTTTAGCTTCAAATTCATGCGAAACAAATGATTTAAAATCAGATACTGGTGATATAACTGATATAGCTTCAAATGCAGGGGAAACAAACGAGTTAGCATCAAATCCATGCGAAATACATGATTTAGCTGCAAATCAATGCGATGTAGATGGTTTAGCTTCAAATCCATGGGAAACAAGTGATTTAGCTTCAGATACTTGCGATACATTGATATTGCTTCAATTGGAGGCGAAACTAACGAGTTAGCTTCAAATCCATGCGAAATACATGATTTAGCTTCAAATCAATGCGATGTAGAAGGTTAAACTTCAAATCTATACGAAACAAATGATTTAGCTCAGATACTTGCGATATAAGTGATATAGCATCAATGCAGGCGAATCGACCGAGTTAGCTTCAAATCCATGCGAAACACATGATTTAGCTGCAAATCAATGCGATGTAGAAGGTATAGCTTCAAATCCAAGCGAAACACATTATTTAGCTGCAAATCAATGCGATGTAGAAGGTTAAACATCAAATCTATACGAAACAAATGATTTAGCTTCAGATACTTGCGATATAAGTGATATAGCATCAAATGCAGGCGAAACGACCGAGTTAGCTTCAAATCCATGCGAAACACATGATTTAGCTGCAAATCAATGCGATGTAGAGGGTTTAGCTTCACATCCATGCGAAACAAATGATTTAGCTTTTAATCCATGCGAAGTAGAAGGCTTAGCTTCAAATCCATGCGAAACAAATGATTTAGCATCAGATACTTGCGATATTACTGATATAATTTCAAATGCAGGGGGAACAAACGAGTAGCATCAAATCCATGCAAAACACATGATTTAGCTTCAAATCAATGCGATGTAGAACGTTTAGCTTCAAATCTGTGCGAAACAAATGATTTAGCATCAGATACTGGCGTTATAACTGATATAGCTTCAAATGCATGGGAAACAAACGAGTTAGCATCAAATCCATGCAAATCACATGATTTAGCTGCAAATCAATGCGATGTAGATGGTTTAGCTTCAAATCCATGCGAAACAAATGATTTAGCATCAGATACTTGCGATATAACTGATATAGCTTCAAATGCAGTGGAAACGAACGAGTTAGCATCAAAACCATGCAAAACACATGATTTAGCTGCAAATCAATGCGATGTAAAAGGTTTAGCTTCAAATCCCAGCGAAACACATGATTTGGCTCAGATGCTGGCGATATAACTGATATAGCTTCAAATGGAGGGGAAACAAACGAGTTAGCTTCAAATCCAAGCGAACCACATGATTTAGCTTCAAAGCAATGCGATGTAGAAGGTTTAGCTTCATATCCATGCGAAAAACATGATTTAGCTTCAAATCAATGCGATGTAGAAGGTATAGATTCAAATCCAAGCGCAACACATGATTTAGCTTCAAATCAATGCGATGTAGAAGGTTTAGTATCAAATCCATGCGAAACAAATGATTTAGCTTAAGATACTTGCGATATATGTGATACAGCTTCAAATGCAGGGGAAACAAATGAGTTAGTATCAACTCCATGCAAAACACATGATTTAGCTTCAAATTAAAGCGATGTAGAAGTTATATCTTCAAATCCAAACGAAAAACATGATTTAGCTTCAAATCAATGCGATGTAGAAGGTTTAGAATCAAATCCATGCGAAACAAATGATTTACCTACAAACACTTGGGATATAAGTGATATAGCAGGAAATGCAGACGAATCAAACGGGGAAGCTCCAAAATCCATGCGATAAAAATCATTTAACTTCAAATCGATACGAAGTAGAAGGCTTAGCTTCAAATCCATGCGAAACAAATGATTTAGGTTCAGATACTTGCGATACATTGATATTGCTTCAAATGCAGGCGAAACTAACAAGTTATCTTCAAATCCATGCGAAACACATGATTTAGCTTCAAACACTTGGAATATAAGTGATATAGCTTCAAATGCAGACGAAACAAACGAGTTAGCTTCAAAGCCAAGCGAATCACATGATTTAGCTGTAAATCAATGCGATGTAGAAGGTTTAGCTTCAAATCCATGCGAGACAAATGATTTCGCATCAGATACTTGCGATATATCTGATATAGCTTCAAATGCAGGGGAAACAATCGAGTTAGCATAAAATCCAATCAAAACACATGATTTAGCTTCAAATCAATGCGATGTAGAAGGTTTAGCTTCAAATCCATGCGAAACAAATGATTTAGCTTCAAACACTTGTGATATAAGTGATATAGCTGCAAATGCAGACGAATCAAACGGGATAGCTTCAAAATCCATGCGATACATATCATTGAGCTTCAATCGATACGATGTAGAAGGTTCAGCTTCAAATCGATTCGATGTAGAAGGTTTAGCTTCAAATCCATGCGATCAAATGATTTTGTTTCAGATACTTGCGATACATTGATATTGCTTCAAATGCAGGCGAAACTAACGAGTTAGCATCAAATCCATGCAAAACACATAATCTAGCTTCAAATCAATGCGATGTAGAAGGTTTAGCTTCAAAGCCATGCGAAACAAATGATTTAGCATCAGATACTGGCGATATAAATGATATAGCTACAAATGCAGGGGAAACAAACGAGTTAGCATCAAATCCATGCAAATCACATGATTTAGCTGCAAATCAATGCGATGTAGAAGGTATAGCTTCAAATCCAAGCGAAACACATGATTTAGCTTCAAATCAAAGCGATGTAGAAGGTATAGTTTCAAATCCAAGCGAAACGCATGATTTAGCTTCAATCAATGCGATGTAGAAGGTTTAGTTTCAAATCCATGCGAAACAAATGACTTAACATCAAAAACTGGCGATATAACTGATATAGCTTCAAGTCCAGGGGAAACAAACGAGTTAGCATCAAATCCATGCGAAACACGTGATTTAGCTGCAAATCAATGCGATGTAGAAGGTATAGCTTCAAATCCAAGCGAAACACATGATTTAGCTTCAAATCAAAGCGATGTAGAAGGTATATCTTCAAATCCAAGCGAAACACATGATTTAGCTTCAAATCAATGCGATTGTAGAAGTTATAGATTCAAATCCAAGCGAAACACATGATTTAGCTTCAAATCAATGCGATGTAGAAGGTTTAGCTTCAAATCCATGCGAAACAAATGATTTAGCTTTAAACACTTGCGATATAAGTGATATAGCATCAAATGCAGACGAAACGAACGAGTTATCTTCAAATCCATGCGAAACACATGATTTAGCTTCAAATCAATGCGATGTAGAAGGTTTAGCTTCAAATCCATGCGAAACAAATGATTTACCTACAAACACTTAGGATATAAGTGATATAGTAGGAAATGCAGACGAATCAATCGCGGAAGCTTCAAATCCATGCGATACATATCATTTAACTTCAAATCGATGCGAAGTATTCGGCTTAGCTTCAAATCCATGCGAAACAAAAGATTTAGGTCAGATACTTGCGATACATTGATATTGCTTCAAATGCAGGCGAAAACTAACGAGTTAGCTTCAAATCCATGCGAAATACATTGTTTAGCTTCAAATCGATGCGATGTAGAAGGTTAAACTTCAAATCTATACGAAACAAATGATTTAGCTTCAGATACTAGCGATATAAGTGATATAGTATCAAATGCAGGCGACACGACCGAGTTAGCTTCAAATCCATGCGATACACATGATTTAGCTGCAAATCAATACGATGTTGAAGGTTTAGCTTCAAATCCATGCGAAACAAATGATTTAGCATCAGATACTTGCGGGATAACTGATATAGCTTCAGATGCAGGGGAAACAAACGAGTTAGCATCAGAACCATGCAAAACACATGATTTAGCTGCAAATCAATGCGATGTAAAAGGTTTAGCTTCAAATCCAAGCGAAACACATGATTTAGCTTCAAATCAAAGCGATGTAGAAGGTATATCTTCAAATCCAAGCGAAACACATGATTTAGCTTCAAATCAATGCGATGTAGAAGTTATAGATTCAAATCCAAGCGAAACACATGTTTTAGCTGCAAATCAATGCGATGTAAAAGGTTTAGCTTCAAATCCATGCGAAACAAATGATTTAGCTTTAAATCCATGCGATGTAGAAAGTTTAGCTTCAAATCCATGCGAAACAAATGATTTACCTACAAACACTTGGTATATAAGTGATATAGCAGGAAATGCAGACGAATCAAACGGGGAAGCTTCAAAATCCATGCGATACATATCATTTAACTTCAAATCGATTCGAAGTAGAAGGCTTAGCTTCAAATCCATGCAAAACACATGATTTAACTTCAAATCAATGCGACGTAGAAGGTTTAGCTTCAAATCCATGCGAAACAAATGATTTAGCATCAGATAATTGCGATATAACTGATATAGCTTCAAATGCAGACGAATCAAACGAGTTAGCATCAAAATCCATGCGATACACATCATTTAGCTTTAGATCCATGCGAAGTAGAAGGCTTAGCTTCAAATCCATGCGAAACTAATGATTTAGGTTCAGATACTTGCGATACATTGATATTGCTTCAAATGCAGGCGCAACTAACGAGTTAGCTTCAAATCCATGCGAAACACATGATTTAGTTGCAAATCAAGGCGATGTAGAAGGTTTAGCTTCAAGTCCATGCGAAACAAATGATTTAGCTTTAAATCCATGCGAAGTAGAAGGCTTAGCTTCAATCCATGCGAAACTAATGATTTAGCATCAGATACTTGCGATATAACTGATATAGATTAAAATGCAGGGGAACAAACGAGTTAGCATCAAATCCATGCAAAACACATGATTTAGCTTCACATCAATGCGATGTAGAAGGTTTTGCTTCAAATCCATGCGAAACAAATGATTTAGCATCAGATCGCGACGATATAACTGATATAGCTTCAAATGCAGGGAAACAAACGAGTTAACATCAAATCCATGCAAAACACATGATTTAGCTGCAAATCAATGCGATGTAGATGGTTTAGCTTGAAATCCATGCGAAACAAATGATTTAGCATCAGATACTTGCGATATAACTGATATAGCTTCAAATGCAGGGGAAACAAACGAGTTAACATCAAATCCATGCAAAACACATGATTTAACTTCAAATCAATGCGACGTAGAAGGTTTAGCTTCAAATCCATGCGAAACAAATGATTTAGCATCAGATAATTGCGATATAACTGATATAGCTTCAAATGCAGACGAATCAAACGAGTTAGCATCAAAATCCATGCGATACACATCATTTAGCTTTAGATCCATGCGAAGTAGAAGGCTTAGCTTCAAATCCATGCGAAACTAATGATTTAGGTTCAGATACTTGCGATACATTGATATTGCTTCAAATGCAGGCGCAACTAACGAGTTAGCTTCAAATCCATGCGAAACACATGATTTAGCTGCAAATCAATACGATGTAGAAGGTTTAGCTTAAAATCCATGCGAAACAAATGATTTAGCTTTAAATCCATGCGAAGTAGAAGGCTTAGCTTCAAATCCATGCGAAACTAATGATTTAGCATCAGATACTTGCGATATAACTGATATAGTTTCAAATGCAGGCGGAACGAACGAGTTAGCTTCAAGTCCGTGCGAAACACATGATTTAGCTGCAAATCAAAACGTTGTAGAAGGTTAAGCTTCAAATCCATGCGAAACAAATGATTTAGAATCAGATACTTGCGGTAGAACTGATATAGCTTCAGATGCAGGGGAAACAAACGAGTTAGCATCAAAACCATGCAAAACACATGATTTAGCTGCAAATCAATGCGATCTAAAAGGTTTAGCTTCAAATCCAAGCGAAACACATGATTTAGCTTCAGATACTTGCGATATAAGTGATATAGCATCAAATGCAGGCGAAACGACCGAGTTAGCTTCAAATTCATGCGAAACACATGTTTTAGCTGCAAATCAATGCGATGTAAAAGGTTTAGCTTCAAATCCATGCGAAACAAATGATTTAGCTTTAAATCCATGCGATGTAGAAGGTTTAGCTTCAAATCCATGCGAAACAAATGATTTACCTACAAACACTTGGTATATAAGTGATATAGCAGGAAATGCAGACGAATCAAACGGGGAAGCTTCAAAATCCATGCGATACATATCATTTAACTTCAAATCGATTCGAAGTAGAAGGCTTAGCTTCAAATCCATGCAAAACACATGATTTAACTTCAAATCAATGCGACGTAGAAGGTTTAGCTTCAAATCCATGCGAAACAAATGATTTAGCATCAGATAATTGCGATATAACTGATATAGCTTCAAATGCAGACGAATCTAACGAGTTAGCATCAAAATCCATGCGATACACATCATTTAGCTTTAAATCCATGCGAAGTAGAAGGCTTAGCTTCAAATCCATGCGAAACTAATGATTTAGGTTCAGATACTTGCGATACATTGATATTGCTTCAAATGCAGGCGCAACTAACGAGTTAGCTTCAAATCCATGCGAAACACATGATTTAGATGCAAATCAAGGCGATGTAGAAGGTTTAGCTTCAAGTCCATGCGAAACAAATGATTTAGCTTTAAATCCATGCGAAGTAGAAGGCTTAGCTTCAAATCCATGCGAAACTAATGATTTAGCATCAGATACTTGCGATATAACTGATATAGATTAAAATGCAGGGGGAACAAACGAGTTAGCATCAAATCCATGCAAAACACATGATTTAGCTTCAAATCAATGCGATGTAGAAGGTTTTGCTTCAAATCCATGCGAAACAAATGATTTAGCATCAGATACTTGTGATATAACTGATATAGCTTCAAATGCAGGGGAAACAAACGAGTTAACATCAAATCCATGCAAAACACATGATTTAGCTGCAAATCAATGCGATGTAGAAGGTTTAGTTTCAAATCCATGCGAAACAAATGAATTAGCATCAGATACTTGCGATATAACTGATATAGCTTCAATTGCAGGGGAAACAAACGAATGAGCATCAAACCCATGCAAAACACATGATTTAGCTTCAAATCAAAGCGATGTAGAAGGCATAGCTTTAAATCCAAGCGAAACACATGATTTAGCTTCAAATCAATGCGATGTAGAAGGTATAGATTCAAATCCGAGCGCAACACATGATATAGATTCAAATCAATGCAATGTAGAAGGTTTAGCTTCAAATCCATGCGAAACAAATGATTTACCTACAGACACTTGGGATATAAGTTATATAGCAGGAAATGCAGACGAATCAAACGGGGAAGCTTCAAAATCCGTGCGATACATATCATTTAACTTCAAATCGATTCGAAGTAGAAGCCTTAGCTTCAAATCCATGCGAAACAAATGATTTAGCTTCAAACACTTGCGATATAAGTGATATAGCATCAAATGCAGGCGAAACAAACGAGTTAGCATCAATTCCATGCAAAACACATGATTTAGCTTCAAAGCAACGCGGTGCAGAAGGTATATCTTCAAATCCAAACGAAACACATGATTTAGCTTCAAATCAATGCGATGTAGATGGTTTAGCTTCAAATCCATGCGAAACAAATCATTTAGCTTCAAACACTTGCGATATAAGTGATATAGCTTCAAATGCAGGGGAAACAAACGAGTTAACATCAAATCCATGCAAAACACATGATTTAGCTTCAAATCAGAGCGATGTAGAAGGTATAGCTTCAAATCCAAGCGAAACACATGATTTAGCTGCAAATCAATGCGATGTAGAAGGTTTAGCTTCAAGTCCATGCGAAACAAATGATTTAGCTTTAAATCCATGCGAAGTAGAAGGCTTAGCTTCAAATCCATGCGATACTAATGATTTAGCATCAGATACTTGCGATATAAGTGATATAGCATCAAATGCAGGCGACACGACCGAGTTAGCTTCAAATCCATGCGATACACATGATTTAGCTGCAAATCAAAACGATGTAGAAGGTTAAGCTTCAAATCCATGCGAAACAAATGATTTAGAATCAGATACTTGCGGTAGAACTGATATAGCTTCAGATGCAGGGGAAACAAACGAGTTAGCATCAAATCCATGCAAATCAAATGATTTAGCTGCAAATCAATGCGATGTAGAAGGTATAGCTTCAAATCCAAGCGAAACACATGATTTAGCTTCAAATCAAAGCGATGTAGAAGGTATAGTTTCAAATCCAAGCGAAACGCATGATTTAGCTTCAAATCAATGCGATGTAGAAGGTTTAGCTTCAAATCCATGCGAAACAAATGACTTAACATCAAAAACTGGCGATATAACTGATATAGCTTCAAGTCCAGGGGAAACAAACGAGTTAGCATCAAATCCATGCGAAACACGTGATTTAGCTGCAAATCAATGCGATGTAGAAGGTATAGCTTCAAATCCAAGCGAAACACATGATTTTGCTTCAAATCAAAGCGATGTAGAAGGTATATCTTCAAATCCAAGCGAAACACATGATTTAGCTTCAAATCAATGCGATGTAGAAGTTATAGATTCAAATCCAAGCGAAACACATGTTTTAGCTGCAAATCAATGCGATGTAAAAGGTTTAGCTTCAAATCCATGCGAAACAAATGATTTAGCTTTAAATCCATGCGATGTAGAAGGTTTAGCTTCAAATCCATGCGAAACAAATGATTTACCTACAAACACTTGGTATATAAGTGATATAGCAGGAAATGCAGACGAATCAAACGGGGAAGCTTCAAAATCCATGCGATACATATCATTTAACTTCAAATCGATTCGAAGTAGAAGGCTTAGCTTCAAATCCATGCAAAACACATGATTTAACTTCAAATCAATGCGACGTAGAAGGTTTAGCTTCAAATCCATGCGAAACAAATGATTTAGCATCAGATAATTGCGATATAACTGATATAGCTTCAAATGCAGACGAATCAAACGAGTTAGCATCAAAATCCATGCGATACACATCATTTAGCTTTAAATCCATGCGAAGTAGAAGGCTTAGCTTCAAATCCATGCGAAACTAATGATTTAGGTTCAGATACTTGCGATACATTGATATTGCTTCAAATGCAGGCGCAACTAACGAGTTAACTTCAAATCCATGCGAAACACATGATTTAGTTGCAAATCAAGGCGATGTAGAAGGTTTAGCTTCAAGTCCATGCGAAACAAATGATTTAGCTTTAAATCCATGCGAAGTAGAAGGCTTAGCTTCAAATCCATGCGAAACTAATGATTTAGCATCAGATACTTGCGATATAACTGATATAGATTAAAATTCAGGGGGAACAAACGAGTTAGCATCAAATCCATGCAAAACACATGATTTAGCTTCACATCAATGCGATGTAGAAGGTTTTGCTTCAAATCCATGCGAAACAAATGATTTAGCATCAGATCGCGACGATATAACTGATATAGCTTCAAATGCAGGGGAAACAAACGAGTTAACATCAAATCCATGCAAAACACATGATTTAGCTGCAAATCAATGCGATGTAGATGGTTTAGCTTGAAATCCATGCGAAACAAATGATTTAGCATCAGATACTTGCGATATAACTGATATAGCTTCAAATGCAGGGGAAACAAACGAGTTAACATCAAATCCAAGCAAAACACATGATTTAGCTGCAAATCAATGCGATGTAGAAGGTTTAGCTTCAAATCCATGCGAAACAAATGACTTAACATCAAAAACTGGCGATATAACTGATATAGCTTCAAGTCCAGGGGAAACAAACGAGTTAGCATCAAATCCATGCGAAACACGTGATTTAGCTGCAAATCAATGCGATGTAGAAGGTATAGCTTCAAATCCAAGCGAAACACATGATTTAGCTTCAAATCAAAGCGATGTAGAAGGTATATCTTCAAATCCAAGCGAAACACATGATTTAGCTTCAAATCAATGCGATGTAGAAGTTATAGATTCAAATCCAAGCGAAACACATGTTTTAGCTGCAAATCAATGCGATGTAAAAGGTTTAGCTTCAAATCCATGCGAAACAAATGATTTAGCTTTAAATCCATGCGATGTAGAAGGTTTAGCTTCAAATCCATGCGAAACAAATGATTTACCTACAAACACTTGGTATATAAGTGATAAAGCAGGAAATGCAGACGAATCAAACGGGGAAGCTTCAAAATCCATGCGATACATATCATTTAACTTCAAATCGATTCGAAGTAGAAGGCTTAGCTTCAAATCCATGCAAAACACATGATTTAACTTCAAATCAATGCGACGTAGAAGGTTTAGCTTCAAATCCATGCGAAACAAATGATTTAGCATCAGATAATTGCGATATAACTGATATAGCTTCAAATGCAGACGAATCAAACGAGTTAGCATCAAAATCCATGCGATACACATCATTTAGCTTTAAATCCATGCGAAGTAGAAGGCTTAGCTTCTAATCCATGCGAAACTAATGATTTAAGTTCAGATACTTGCGATACATTGATATTGCTTCAAATGCAGGCGCAACTAACGAGTTAGCTTCAAATCCATGCGAAACACATGATTTAGTTGCAAATCAAGGCGATGTAGAAGGTTTAGCTTCAAGTCCATGCGAAACAAATGATTTAGCTTTAAATCCATGCGAAGTAGAAGGCTTAGCTTCAAATCCATGCGAAACTAATGATTTAGCATCAGATACTTGCGATATAACTGATATAGATTAAAATTCAGGGGGAACAAACGAGTTAGCATCAAATCCATGCAAAACACATGATTTAGCTTCACATCAATGCGATGTAGAAGGTTTTGCTTCAAATCCATGCGAAACAAATGATTTAGCATCAGATCGCGACGATATAACTGATATAGCTTCAAATGCAGGGGAAACAAACGAGTTAACATCAAATCCATGCAAAACACATGATTTAGCTGCAAATCAATGCGATGTAGATGGTTTAGCTTCAAATCCATGCGAAACAAATGAATTAGCATCAGATACTTGCGATATAACTGATATAGCTTCAATTGCAGGGGAAACAAACGAATGAGCATCAAACCCATGCAAAACACATGATTTAGCTTCAAATCAAAGCGATGTAGAAGGTATAGCTTTAAATCCAAGCGAAACACATGATTTAGCTTCAAATCAATGCGATGTAGAAGGTATAGATTCAAATCCGAGCGCAACACATGATATAGATTCAAATCAATGCGATGTAGAAGGTTTAGCTTCAAATCCATGCGAAACAAATGATTTACCTACAGACACTTGGGATATAAGTTATATAGCAGGAAATGCAGACGAATCAAACGGGGAAGCTTCAAAATCCGTGCGATACATATCATTTAACTTCAAATCGATTGGAAGTAGAAGCCTTAGCTTCAAATCCATGCGAAACAAATGATTTAGCTTCAAACACTTGCGATATAAGTGATATAGCATCAAATGCAGGCGAAACGACCGAGTTAGCTTCAAATCCATGCGAAACACATGATTTAGCTGCAAATCAATACGATGTAGAAGGTTTAGCTTAAAATCCATGCGAAACAAATGATTTAGCTTTAAATCCATGCGAAGTAGAAGGCTTAGCTTCAAATCCATGCGAAACTAATGATTTAGCATCAGATACTTGCGATATAACTGATATAGTTTCAAATGCAGGCGGAACGAACGAGTTAGCTTCAAGTCCGTGCGAAACACATGATTTAGCTGCAAATCAGTGTCATGTAGAAGGTTTAGCTTCAAATCCATGCGAAACAAATGATTTAGCATCAGATACTTGCGATATAACTGAAATAGCTTCAAATGCAGGGGAAACAAACGAGTTAGCATCAATTCGATGCAAAACACATGATTTAGCTTCAAAGCAACGCGGTGCAGAAGGTATATCTTCAAATCCAAACGAAACACATGATTTAGCTTCAAATCAATGCGATGTAGAAGGTTTAGCTTCAAATCCATGCGAAACAAATGATTTACCTACAAACACTTGGGATATAAGTGATATAGCAGGAAATGCAGACGAATCAAACGGGGAAGCTTCAAAGTCCATGCGATACATATCATTTAACTTCAAATCGATACGAAGTAGAAGGCTTAGATTCAAATCCATGCGAAACAAATGGTTTAGGTTCATATACTTGCGATACATTGATATTGCTTCAAATGCAGACGAAACTTACGAGTTAGCTTCAAATCCATGCAAAACACATGATTTAGCTTCAAATCAGAGCGATGTAGAAGGTATAGCTTCAAATCCAAGCGAAACACATGATTTAGCTGCAAATCAATGCGATGTAGAAGGTTTAGCTTCAAGTCCATGCGAAACAAATGATTTAGCTTTAAATCCATGCGAAGTAGAAGGCTTAGCTTCAAATCCATGCGATACTAATGACTTAGCATCAGATACTTGCGATATAAGTGATATAGCATCAAATGCAGGCGACACGACCGAGTTAGCTTCAAATCCATGCGATACACATGATTTAGCTGCAAATCAAAACGTTGTAGAAGGTTAAGCTTCAAATCCATGCGAAACAAATGATTTAGAATCAGATACTTGCGGTAGAACTGATATAGCTTCAGATGCAGGGGAAACAAACGAGTTAGCATCAAAACCATGCAAAACACATGATTTAGCTGCAAATCAATGCGATGTAAAAGGTTTAGCTTCAAATCCAAGCGAAACACATGATTTAGCTTCAGATACTTGCGATATAAGTGATATAGCATCAAATGCAGGCGAAACGACCGAGTTAGCTTCAAATTCATGCGAAACACATGTTTTAGCTGCAAATCAATGCGATGTAAAAGGTTTAGCTTCAAATCCATGCGAAACAAATGATTTAGCTTTAAATCCATGCGATGTAGAAGGTTTAGCTTCAAATCCATGCGAAACAAATGATTTACCTACAAACACTTGGTATATAAGTGATATAGCAGGAAATGCAGACGAATCAAACGGGGAAGCTTCAAAATCCATGCGATACATATCATTTAACTTCAAATCGATTCGAAGTAGAAAGCTTAGCTTCAAATCCATGCAAAACACATGATTTAACTTCAAATCAATGCGACGTAGAAGGTTTAGCTTCAAATCCATGCGAAACAAATGATTTAGCATCAGATAATTGCGATATAACTGATATAGCTTCAAATGCAGACGAATCAAACGAGTTAGCATCAAAATCCATGCGATACACATCATTTAGCTTTAAATCCATGCGAAGTAGAAGGCTTAGCTTCAAATCCATGCGAAACTAATGATTTAGGTTCAGATACTTGCGATACATTGATATTGCTTCAAATGCAGGCGCAACTAACGAGTTAGCTTCAAATCCATGCGAAACACATGATTTAGTTGCAAATCAAGGCGATGTAGAAGGTTTAGCTTCAAGTCCATGCGAAACAAATGATTTAGCTTTAAATCCATGCGAAGTAGAAGGCTTAGCTTCAAATCCATGCGAAACTAATGATTTAGCATCAGATACTTGCGATATAACTGATATAGATTAAAATGCAGGGGGAACAAACGAGTTAGCATCAAATCCATGCAAAACACATGATTTAGCTTCAAATCAATGCGATGTAGAAGGTTTTGCTTCAAATCCATGCGAAACAAATGATTTAGCATCAGATCGCGACGATATAACTGATATAGCTTCAAATGCAGGGGAAACAAACGAGTTAACATCAAATCCATGCAAAACACATGATTTAGCTGCAAATCAATGCGATGTAGATGGTTTAGCTTGAAATCCATGCGAAACAAATGATTTAGCATCAGATACTTGTGATATAACTGATATAGCTTCAAATGCAGGGGAAACAAACGAGTTAACATCAAATCCATGCAAAACACATGATTTAGCTGCAAATCAATGCGATGTAGAAGGTTTAGCTTCAAATCCATGCGAAACAAATGAATTAGCATCAGATACTTGCGATATAACTGATATAGCTTCAATTGCAGGGGAAACAAACGAATGAGCATCAAACCCATGCAAAACACATGATTTAGCTTCAAGTCAAAGCGATGTAGAAGGCATAGCTTTAAATCCAAGCGAAACACATGATTTAGCTTCAAATCAATGCGATGTAGAAGGTATAGATTCAAATCCGAGCGCAACACATGATATAGATTCAAATCAATGCAATGTAGAAGGTTTAGCTTCAAATCCATGCGAAACAAATGATTTACCTACAGACACTTGGGATATAAGTTATATAGCAGGAAATGCAGACGAATCAAACGGGGAAGCTTCAAAATCCGTGCGATACATATCATTTAACTTCAAATCGATTCGAAGTAGAAGCCTTAGCTTCAAATCCATGCGAAACAAATGATTTAGCTTCAAACACTTGCGATATAAGTGATATAGCATCAAATGCAGGCGAAACAAACGAGTTAGCATCAATTCCATGCAAAACACATGATTTAGCTTCAAAGCAACGCGGTGCAGAAGGTATATCTTCAAATCCAAACGAAACACATCATTTAGCTTCAAATCAATGCGATGTAGATGGTTTAGCTTCAAATCCATGCGAAACAAATCATTTAGATTCAAACACTTGCGATATAAGTGATATAGCTTCAAATGCAGGGGAAACAAACGAGTTAACATCAAGTCCGTGCGAAACACATGATTTAGCTGCAAATCAGTGTCATGTAGAAGGTTTAGCTTCAAATCCATGCGAAACAAATGATTTAGCATCAGATACTTGCGATATAACTGAAATAGCTTCAAATGCAGGGGAAACAAACGAGTTAGCATCAATTCGATGCAAAACACATGATTTAGCTTCAAAGCAACGCGGTGCAGAAGGTATATCTTCAAATCCAAACGAAACACATGATTTAGCTTCAAATCAATGCGATGTAGAAGGTTTAGCTTCAAATCCATGCGAAACAAATGATTTACCTACAAACACTTGGGATATAAGTGATATAGCAGGAAATGCAGACGAATCAAACGGGGAAGCTTCAAAATCCATGCGATACATATCATTTAACTTCAAATCGATACGAAGTAGAAGGCTTAGATTCAAATCCATGCGAAACAAATGGTTTAGGTTCATATACTTGCGATACATTGATATTGCTTCAAATGCAGACGAAACTTACGAGTTAGCTTCAAATCCATGCAAAACACATGATTTAGCTTCAAATCAGAGCGATGTAGAAGGTATAGCTTCAAATCCAAGCGAAACACATGATTTAGCTTCAAATCAATGCGATGTAGAAGGTTTAGCTTCAAATCCATGCGAAACAAATCATTTAGCTTCAAACACTTGCGATATAAGTGATATAGCATCAAATGCAGGCGAATCGAACGAGTTAGCTTCAAGTCCATGCGAAACACATGATTTAGCAGCAAATCAATGCCATGTAGAAGGTTTAGCTTCAAATCCATGCGAAACAAATGATTTAGCATCAAATACTTGTGATATAACTGAAATAGCTTCAAATGCAGGGGAAACAAACGAGTTAGCATCAATTCCATGCAAAACACATGATTTAGGTTCAAATCAAAGCGATGTAGAAGGTATATCTTCAAATCCAAACGAAACACATGATTTAGATTCAAATCAATGCGATGTAGAAGGTATAGATTCAAATCCAAGCGCAACACATGATTTAGCTTCAAATCAATGCGATGTAGAAGGTTTAGCTTCAAATCCATGCGAAACAAATGATTTACCTACAGACACTTGGGATATAAGTGATGTAGCAGGAAATGCAGACGAATCAAACGGGGAAGCTTTAAAATCCGTGCGATACATATCATTTAACTTCAAATCGATTCGAAGTAGAAGCCTTAGCTTCAAATCCATGCGAAACAAATGATTTAGCTTCAAACACTTGCGATATAAGTGATATAGCATCAAATGCAGGCGAAACGACCGAGTTAGCTTCAAATCCATGCGAAACACATGATTTAGCTGCAAATCAATACGATGTAGAAGGTTTAGCTTAAAATCCATGCGAAACAAATGATTTAGCTTTAAATCCATGCGAAGTAGAAGGCTTAGCTTCAAATCCATGCGAAACTAATGAAATACACATGATTTAGCTTCAAATCAATGCGATGTAGAAGGTTTAGCTTCAAATCCATTCGAAACAAATGATTTAGCATCAGATACTGGCGATATAACTGATATAGCTTCAAATGCAGGGGAAACAAACGAGTTAGCATCAAATCCATGCAAATCACATGATTTAGCTGCAAATCAATGCGATGAAGATGGTTTAGCTTCAAATCCATGCGAAACAAATGATTTAGCATCAGATACTTGCGGTATACCTGATATAGCTTCAGATGCAGGGGAAACAAACGAGTTAGCATCAAAACCATGCAAAACACATGATTTAGCTGCAAATCAATGCGATGTAAAATGTTTAGCTTCAAATCCAAGCGAAACACATGATTTGGCATCAGATACTTGCGATATAACTGAAATAGCTTCAAATGCAGGGGAAACAAACGAATGAGCATCAAATCCATTCCAAACACATGATTTAGCTTCAAATCAGAGCGATGTAGAAGGTATAGCTTCAAATCCAAGCGAAACGCATGATTTAGCTTCAAATCAATGCGATGTAGGAGGTTTAGCTTCAAATCCATGCGAAACAAATCATTTAGCTTCAAACACTTGCGATATAAGTTGATATAGCATCAATGCAGGCGAAACGAACGAGTTAGCTTCAAGTCCATGCGAAACACATGATTTAGCTGCAAATCAGTGTCATGTAGAAGGTTTAGCTTCAAATCCATGCGAAACAAATGATTTAGCATCAGATACTTGCGATATAACTGAAATAGCTTCAAATGCAGGGGAACAAACGAGTTAGCATCAATTCCATGCAAAACAAATGATTTAGCTTCAAAAGCAACGCGGTGCAGAAGGTATATCTTCAAATCCAAACGAAACACATGATTTAGCTTCAAATCAATGCGATGTAGATGGTTTAGCTTCAAATCCATGCGAAACAAATGATTTACCTACAAACACTTGGGATATATGTGATATAGCAGGAAATGCAGACGAATCAAACGGGGAAGCCTTCAAAATTCCATGCGATACATATCATTTAACTTCAAATCGATACGAATTAGAAGGCTTAGCTTCAAATCCATGCGAAACAAATGGTTTAGGTTCAGATACTTGCGATACATTGATATTGCTTCAAATGCAGACGAAACTTACGAGTTAGCTTCAAATCCATGCAAAACACATGATTAGCTTCAAATCAGAGCGATGTAGAAGTATAGCTTCAAATCCAAGCGAAACACATGATTTAGCTTCAAATCAATGCGATGTAGAAGGTTTAGCTCAAATCCATGCGAAACAAATCATTTAGCTTCAAACACTTGCGATATAAGTGATATAGCATCAAATGCAGGCGAATCGAACGAGTTAGCTTCAAGTCCATGCGAAACACATGATTTAGCAGCAAATCAATGCCATGTAGAAGGTTTAGCTTCAAATCCATGCGAAACAAATGATTTAGCATCAAATACTTGCGATATAACTGAAATAGCTTCAAATGCAGGGGAAACAAACGAGTTAGCATCAATTCCATGCAAAACACATGATTTAGCTTCAAATCAAAGCGATGTAGAAGGTATATCTTCAAATCCAAACGAAACACATGATTTAGCTTCAAATCATGCGATGTAGAAGTATAGATTCAAATCCAAGCGCAACACATGATTTAGCTTCAAATCAATGCGATGTAGATGGTTTAGCTTCAAATCCATGCGAAACAAATGATTTACCTACAAACACTTGGGATATAAGTGATATAGCAGGAAATGCAGACGAATCAAACGGGGAAGCTTCAAAATCCATGCGATACATATCATTTAACTTCAAATCGATACGAAGTAGAAGGCTTAGCTTCAAATCCATGCGAAACAGATGATTTAGGTTCAGATACTTGCGATACATTGATATTGCTTCAAATGCAGGCGAAACTAACGAGTTAGCTTCCAATCCATGCGAAATACATGATTTAGCTTCAAATCGATGCGATGTAGAAGGTTAAACTTCAAATATATACGAAACAAATGATTTATCTTCAGATACTTGCGATATAAGTGATATAGCATCAAATGCAGGCGAAACGACCGAGTTAGCTTCAAATCCATGCGAAACACATGATTTAGCTGCAAATCAATGCGATGTAGAAGGTTTAGCTTCAAATCCATGCGAAACAAATGATTTAGCTTTAAATCCAAGCGAAGTAGAAGGCTTAGCATCAAATCCATGCGAAACAAATGATTTAGCATCAGATACTTGCGATATAACTGATATATTATCAAATGCAGGAGGAACAAACGAGTTAGCATCAAATCCATGCAAAACACATGATTTAGCTTCAAATCAATGCGATGTAGAAGGTTTAGCTTCAAATCCAAGCGAAACAAATGATTTAGCATCAGATACTGGCGATATAACTGATATAGCTTCAAATGCAGGGGAAACAAACGTGTTAGCATCAAATCCATGCAAATCACATGATTTAGATGCAAATCAATGCGATGTAGATGATTTAGCTTCAAATCCATGCGAAACAAATGATTTAGCATCAGATACTTGCGGTATAACTGATATAGCTGCAGATGCAGGGGAAACAAACGAGATAGCGTCAATTCCATGCAAAACACAGGATTTAGCTTCAAATCAAAGCGATGTAGAAGGTATATCTTCAAATCCAAACGAAACACATGATTTAGCTTCAAATCAATGCGATGTAGAAGGTATAGCTTCATATCCAAGCGAAGCACATGATGTAGCTTCAAATCAATGCGATGTAGAAATTTTAGCTTCAAATCAATGCGAAACAAATGATTTAGCTTCAAATACTTGCAATATAAATGATGTAGCTTTAAATGCATGCGAAACAAACGAGTTAGCTTCAAATCCAAGCAAAACATATGATTAAGCTTCAAATACATGCGAAAGACAAGATTTAGGTTCAAATTCATGCGAAACACAGGGTTTAGAGTCAAATTCATGCGAAACAAATGATTTAGCTTCAGATACTTGCGATATAAGTGATATAGCATCAAATGCAGGCGATACGAACGAGTTAGCTTCATAACCATGCGAAACACACGATTTAGTTTCAAATCAATGCGATGTAGAAGGTTTAGCTTCAAATCCAAGCGAAACAAATGATTTAGCTTCAGATACTTGCAATATAAGTGATATAGCTTCAAATGCAGACGATTCAATCGAGTTATCTTCAAAATCCATGCGATACACAACATTTAGCTTCAAATACTTGCGATATAAGTGTTATAGCTTCAAATGCAGTCCAAGCAAACGAGTTAGCTTCATATCCAAGCGAAACACATGATGTAGCTTCAAATCAATGCGATGTAGAAATTTTAGCTTCAAATCAATGCGAAACAAATGATTTAGCTTCAAATACTTGGGCTATGAGTGATCATAGCTTCAAATGCAGACGAAACAAACGAGTTAGCTTCAAATCCATGCGAAACACATGACTTAGCTGCAAATGAATGCGATGTAGAAGGATTAGCTTCAAATCCATCCGAAACAAATGATTTAGTTTCAAATCAATGCGAAGTAGATGGCTTAGCTTCAAATCCACGCGAAACAAATGTTTTTTCTTCAAATACTAGTGATACAAGTGATAAAGCTTCAAATGCAGACGAAACAAACGAGTTAGCTTCATATCCAAGCGAAACACATGATTTAACTTCAAATCAATGCGATGTAGAAGGTTTAGTTTCAAATCCTTGCGAAACAAATGATTTTGCTTCAAAGCAATGCGATGTAGAAGGTTTAGCTTCAAATCCATGCGAAACAAATGATTAAGCTGGAAATCAATGCTATGTAGAAGGTTTAGCTTAAAATCCATGCGAAACAAATGATTTAGCTTCAGATACTTGCGATATAAGTGATATAGCATCAAATGCAGGGGAAACTAGCGAGTTAGCTTCAAATACATTCGAATCGCGTGATTTAGATGCAAATCGATGCGATGTGGAAGTTTAGCTTCAAATCCATACGAAACAAATGATTTAGCTTCAAAAACTTGGGATATATTGATATAGCTTCAAATGCGGGCGAAACAAACGAGTTAGCTTCAAATCCAAGCGAAACACATGATTTAGCTGCAAATCAATGCGATGTAGAAGGTTTAGCTTCAAATCCATGCGAAACAATTGATTTAGCATCGGATACTTGCGATATAACTGATATTGCTTGAAATGCAGGGGAAACAAACGAGTTAGCATAAAATCCATGAAAACACATGATATAGCTTCAAATCAATGCTATGTAGAAGGTTTAGCTTCTAATTCATGCGCAACTCATGATTTGGCTACAAATAAACCAATACCAACTAGATGTCCTAGATTCAAATCCATGCGAAACTAATTATTTAGCTTCATATACTTGCGATATAAGTGATATAGCATCAAATGCAGGCGATACGAACGAGTTAGATTCATAACCATGCGAAACACATGATTTAGCTTCAACTCAATGCGATGTAGAAGGTTTAGCTTCAAATCCATGCGAAACAAATGATTTAGCTTCAAACACTTCTGATATAAGTGATATAGCTTCAAATGCAGGGGAAACTAACGAGTTACCTTCAAATCCATGCGACACAAATGATTTAGCTTCAAATACTTGCAATATAAGTGATGTAGCTTCAAATGCATGCGAAACAAACGAGTTAGCTTCAAATCCAAGCAAAACACATGATTAAGCTTCAAATACATGCGAAAGACAAGATTTAGGTTCAAATTCATGCGAAACACAGGGTTTAGATTCAAATTCATGCGAAACAAATGATTTAGCTTCAGATACTTGCGATATAAGTGATATAGCATCAAATGCAGGCGATACGAACGAGTTAGCTTCATAACCATGCGAAACACACGATTTAGTTTCAAATCAATGCGATGTAGAAGATTTAGCTTTAAATCCAAGCGAAACAAATGATTTAGCTTCAGATACTTGCAATATAAGTGATATAACTTCAAATGCAGACGATTCAATCGAGTTATCTTCAAAATCCATGCGATACACAACATTTAGCTTCTAATACTTGCGATATAAGTGTTATAGCTTCAAATGCAGTCCAGACAAACGAGTTAGCTTCATATCCAAGCGAAACACATGATGTAGACTCAAATCAATGCGATGTAGAAATTTTAGCTTCAAATCAATGCGAAGCAAATGATTTAGCTTCAAATACTTGGGCTATGAGTGATCATAGCTTCAAATGCAGACGAAACAAACGAGTTAGCTTCAAATCCATGCGAAACACATGACTTAGCTGCAAATGAATGCGATGTAGAAGGATTAGCTTCAAATCCATCCGAAACAAATGATTTAGCTTCAAAGCAATGCGATGTAGAAGGTTTAGCTTCAAATCCATGCGAAACAAACGATTAAGCTGGAAATCAATGCTATGTAGAAGGTTTAGCTTCTAATTCATGCGCAACTCATGATTTAGCTACAAATAAATACCAACTAGATGTCCTAGCTTCAAATCCATGCGAAACAAATTATTTAGCTTCAGATACTTGCGATATAAGTGATATAGCACCAAATGCAGGCGATAGGAACGAGTTAGCTTCATAACCATGCGAAACACATGATTTAGCTTCAAATCAATGCGATGTAGAAGGTTTAGCTTCAAATCAATGCGATGTAGAAGGTTTAGCTTCATATCCATGCGAAACAAATGATTTAGCTTCAGATACTTGCGATATAAGTGATATAGCATCAAATGCAGGGGAAACTAGCGAGTTAGCTTCAAATACATGCGAATCGCGTGATTTAGATGCAAATCGATGCGATTTAGAAGGTTTAGCTTCAAATCCATGCGAAACAAATGATTTAGCATCAGGTACTGGCGATATAAGTGATATAGCATCAAATACAGGCGAAACGAACGAGTTAGATTCAAATCCATGCGAAACACACGATTTAGCTTCAAATCAATGCGAAGTAGAAGGCTTAGCTTCAAATCCATGCGAAACAAATGATATAGGTTCAGATATTTGCGATACAAGTGATATAGCTTCAAATGGAGGAGGAACAAACCAGTTAGCTCTAAATCTAAGCGAAACACATGATTTAGCAGCAAATCAATGCTATGTAGTAGGTTTAGCTCCAAATCCATGCAAAACCAATGATTTAGCTTCAGATACATGCGACATAAGTGATATAGCCTCAAATGCAGACGAAACAAACGAGTTAGCTTAAACTCCAAGCCAATCACATGATTTAGCTTCAAATCAACACGATTTAGAAGGTTAAGCTACAAATCCATGCGAATCAAATGATTTAGCTACAGATACTTGCGATATAAGTGACATAGTTTCAAGTGCAGGGGAAACAAACGTGTTAGCTTCAAGATCCATGCGATACACATGATTTAGCTTCAAATCAATGCGAAGTAGAAGGCATAGCTTCAAATCCATGCGAGACAAATGATTTAGGTTCAGATACTTGCGATATGTGTGATATAGCTTCAAATGCAGGAGAAACAAACGAGTTAGCATAAGATCCATGCAAAACACACGATTTAGCTTCAAATCAATGCGATGTAGAAGGTTTAGCTTCAAATCCATGCGAAACAAATGATTTAGCATCAGATACTTGCGATATAACTGATATAGCTTCAAATGCAGGGGAAACAAACGAGTTTGCATCAAATCCATGCAAAACACATGATTTAGCTTCAAGTTAATGCGATGAAGAAGGTTTAGCTTCAAATCCAAGCGAAACACATGATTTAGCTTCAAATCAATGCGATGTAGAAGGTTTAGCTACAAATCCATGCGAAACAAATGATTTAGCATCGAACACTTGGGATATGAGTGATATAGCTTCAAATGCAGACGAATCAAACGAGTTAGATTCAAAATCCATGCGATACACATCATTTAGCTTCAAATCCATGCGAAGTAGAAGGCTTAGCATCAAATCCATGCGAAACAAATGATTTAGCTTCAAACACTTGTGATATAAGTGATATAGCTGCAAATGCAGACGAATCAAACGTGGTAGCTTCAAAATCCATGCGATACATATCATTTTGCTTCAAATCGATACGATGTAGAAGGTTTAGCTTCAAATCCATGCGAAACAAATGATTTAGCATCAAACACTTGTGATAAAAGTCATATAGCATCAAATACAGGCGAAACGAACGAGTTAGATTCAAATCGATGCGAAACACACGATTTAGCTTCAAATCAATGCGAAGTAGAAGGCTTAGCTTCAAATCCATGCGAAACAAATGATATAGGTTCAGATATTTGCGATACAAGTGATATAGCTTCAAATGGAGGAGGAACAAACCAGTTAGCTCTAAATCTAAGCGAAACACATGATTTAGCAGCAAATCAATGCTATGTAGAAGGTTTAGCTTCAAATCCATGCAAAACCAATGATTTAGCTTCAGATACATGCGACATAAGTGATATAGCCTCAAATGCAGACGAAACAAACGAGTTAGCTTAAACTCCAAGCCAATCACATGATTTAGCTTCAAATCAACACGATTTAGAAGGTTAAGCTACAAATCCATGCGAATCAAATGATTTAGCTACAGATACTTGCGATATAAGTGACATAGTTTCAAGTGCAGGGGAAACAAACGAGTTAGCTTCAAGATCCATGCGATACACATGATTTAGCTTCAAATCAATACGAAGTAGAAGGCATAGCTTCAAATCCATGCGAGACAAATGATTTAGGTTCAGATACTTGCGATATGTGTGATATAGCTTCAAATGCAGGAGAAACAAACGAGTTAGCATAAAATCCATGCAAAACACACGATTTAGCTTCAAATCAATGCGATGTAGAAGGTTTAGCTTCAAATCCATGCGAAACAAATGATTTAGCATCAGATACTTGCGATATAACTGATATAGCTTCAAATGCAGGGGAAACAAACGAGTTTGCATCAAATCCATGCAAAACACATGATTTAGCTTCAAGTTAATGCGATGAAGAAGGTTTAGCTTCAAATCCAAGCGAAACACATGATTTAGCTTGAAATCAAAGCGATGTAGAAGGTATAGCTTCAAATCCAAGCGAAACACATGATTTAGCATCAGGTACTGGCGATATAAGTGATATAGCATCAAATGCAGGCGTAACGAACGAGTTAGATTCAAATCCATGCGAAACACATGATATAGGTTCAGATATTTGCGATACAAGTGATATAGCTTCAAATGGAGGAGGAACAAACCAGTTAGCTCTAAATCTAAGCGAAACACATGATTTAGCAGCAAATCAATGCTATGTAGTAGGTTTAGCTCCAAATCCATGCAAAACCAATGATTTAGCTTCAGATACATGCGACATAAGTGATATAGCCTCAAATGCAGACGAAACAAACGAGTTAGCTTAAACTCCAAGCCAATCACATGATTTAGCTTCAAATCAACAGGATTTAGAAGGTTAAGCTACAAATCCATGTGAATCAAATGATTTAGCTACAGATACTTGCGATATAAGTGACATAGTTTCAAGTGCAGGGGAAAAGACGAGTTAGCTTCAAGATCCATGCGATACACATGGTTTAGCTTCAAATCAATGCGAAGTAGAAGGCATAGCTTCAAATCCATGCGACACAAATGATTTAGCTTCAGATACTTGCGATATAAGTGATTTAGCTCCAAATGCAGGGGAAACAAACGAGTTAGCTACAAGATCCATGCGATACACATGATTTAGCTTCAAATCAATGCGAAGTAGAAGGCTTAGGTTGAAAATCCATGCGAGACAAATGATTTAGGTTCAGATACTTGCAATATATGTGATATAGCTTCAAATGCAGGAGAAACAAACGAGTTAGCATAAAATCCATGCAAAACACACGATTTAGCTTCAAATCAATGCGATGTAGAAGGTTTAACTTCAAATCCATGCGAAACAAACGATTTAGCATCAAACACTTGTGATATAAGTGATATAGAATCAAATGCAGGCGAAACGAACGTGTTAGCTTCAAATCCATGCAAAACACATGATTTAGCTGCAAGTCAATGCGATGTAGAAGGTTTAGCTTCAAAACCAAGCGAAACACATGATTTAGCTTCAAATCAATGCGATGTAGAAGGTTTAGCTTCAAATCCATGCGAAACAAATGATTTAGCTTCAAGCACTTGTGATATAACTGATATAGCTGCAAATGCAGACGAATCAAACGGGGTAGCTTCAAAATCCATGCTATACATATCATTTAGCTTCGAATCGATACCATGTAGAAGGTTTAGCTTCAAATCCATGCGAAACACACGATTTAGCTTCAAATCAATGCGATGTAGAAGGTTTAGCTACAAATCCATGCGATACACATGTTGTAGCTGCAAATCAATGCGATGTAGAAGGTTTAGCTTCAAATCCAAGCGAAACACATGATTTAGCATCAGATACTTGCGATATAACTGAAATAGCTTCAAATGCAGGGGAAACAAACGAGTTAGCATAAAATCCATGCAAAAAACACACGATTTAGCTTCAAATCAATGCGATGTAGAAGCCTTAGCTTCAAATCCATGCGAAACAAATGATTTAGCTTCAAACACTTGCGATATAAGTGATATAGCATCAAATGCAGGCGAAACGACCGAGTTAGCTTCAAATCCATGCGAAACACATGATTTAGCTGCAAATCAATACGATGTAGAAGGTTTAGCTTAAAATCCATGCGAAACAAATGATTTAGCTTCAAATCCATGCGAAGTAGAAGGCTTAGCTTCAAATCCATGCGAAACTAATGAAATACACATGATTTAGCTTCAAATCAATGCGATGTAGAAGGTTTAGCTTCAAATCCATTCGAAACAAATGATTTAGCATCAGATACTGGCGATATAACTGATATAGCTTCAAATGCAGGGGAAACAAACGAGTTAGCATCAAATCCATGCAAATCACATGATTTAGCTGCAAATCAATGCGATGAAGATGGTTTAGCTTCAAATCCATGCGAAACAAATGATTTAGCATCAGATACTTGCGGTATACCTGATATAGCTTCAGATGCAGGGGAAACAAACGAGTTAGCATCAAAACCATGCAAAACACATGATTTAGCTGCAAATCAATGCGATGTAAAATGTTTAGCTTCAAATCCAAGCGAAACACATGATTTGGCATCAGATACTTGCGATATAACTGAAATAGCTTCAAATGCAGGGGAAACAAACGAATGAGCATCAAATCCATTCCAAACACATGATTTAGCTTCAAATCAGAGCGATGTAGAAGGTATAGCTTCAAATCCAAGCGAAACGCATGATTTAGCTTCAAATCAATGCGATGTAGAAGGTTTTGCTTCAAATCCATGCGAAACAAATCATTTAGCTTCAAACACTTGCGATATAAGTGATATAGCATCAAATGCAGGCGAAACGAACGAGTTAGCTTCAAGTCCATGCGAAACACATGATTTAGCTGCAAATCAGTGTCATGTAGAAGGTTTAGCTTCAAATCCATGCGAAACAAATGATTTAGCATCAGATACTTGCGATATAACTGAAATAGCTTCAAATGCAGGGGAAACAAACGAGTTAGCATCAATTCCATGCAAAACAAATGATTTAGCTTCAAAGCAACGCGGTGCAGAAGGTATATCTTCAAATCCAAACGAAACACATGATTTAGCTTCAAATCAATGCGATGTAGATGGTTTAGCTTCAAATCCATGCGAAACAAATGATTTACCTACAAACACTTGGGATATATGTGATATAGCAGGAAATGCAGACGAATCAAACGGGGAAGCTTCAAAATCCATGCGATACATATCATTTAACTTCAAATCGATACGAAGTAGAAGGCTTAGCTTCAAATCCATGCGAAACAGATGATTTAGGTTCAGATACTTGCGATACATTGATATTGCTTCAAATGCAGGCGAAACTAACGAGTTAGCTTCCAATCCATGCGAAATACATGATTTAGCTTCAAATCGATGCGATGTAGAAGGTTAAACTTCAAATATATACGAAACAAATGATTTATCTTCAGATACTTGCGATATAAGTGATATAGCATCAAATGCAGGCGAAACGACCGAGTTAGCTTCAAATCCATGCGAAACACATGATTTAGCTGCAAATCAATGCGATGTAGAAGGTTTAGCTTCAAATCCATGCGAAACAAATGATTTAGCTTTAAATCCAAGCGAAGTAGAAGGCTTAGCATCAAATCCATGCGAAACAAATGATTTAGCATCAGATACTTGCGATATAACTGATATATTATCAAATGCAGGAGGAACAAACGAGTTAGCATCAAATCCATGCAAAACACATGATTTAGCTTCAAATCAATGCGATGTAGAAGGTTTAGCTTCAAATCCAAGCGAAACAAATGATTTAGCATCAGATACTGGCGATATAACTGATATAGCTTCAAATGCAGGGGAAACAAACGTGTTAGCATCAAATCCATGCAAATCACATGATTTAGATGCAAATCAATGCGATGTAGATGATTTAGCTTCAAATCCATGCGAAACAAATGATTTAGCATCAGATACTTGCGGTATAACTGATATAGCTGCAGATGCAGGGGAAACAAACGAGATAGCGTCAATTCCATGCAAAACACAGGATTTAGCTTCAAATCAAAGCGATGTAGAAGGTATATCTTCAAATCCAAACGAAACACATGATTTAGCTTCAAATCAATGCGATGTAGAAGGTATAGCTTCATATCCAAGCGAAGCACATGATGTAGCTTCAAATCAATGCGATGTAGAAATTTTAGCTTCAAATCAATGCGAAACAAATGATTTAGCTTCAAATACTTGCAATATAAATGATGTAGCTTTAAATGCATGCGAAACAAACGAGTTAGCTTCAAATCCAAGCAAAACATATGATTAAGCTTCAAATACATGCGAAAGACAAGATTTAGGTTCAAATTCATGCGAAACACAGGGTTTAGAGTCAAATTCATGCGAAACAAATGATTTAGCTTCAGATACTTGCGATATAAGTGATATAGCATCAAATGCAGGCGATACGAACGAGTTAGCTTCATAACCATGCGAAACACACGATTTAGTTTCAAATCAATGCGATGTAGAAGGTTTAGCTTCAAATCCAAGCGAAACAAATGATTTAGCTTCAGATACTTGCAATATAAGTGATATAGCTTCAAATGCAGACGATTCAATCGAGTTATCTTCAAAATCCATGCGATACACAACATTTAGCTTCAAATACTTGCGATATAAGTGTTATAGCTTCAAATGCAGTCCAAACAAACGAGTTAGCTTCATATCCAAGCGAAACACATGATGTAGCTTCAAATCAATGCGATGTAGAAATTTTAGCTTCAAATCAATGCGAAACAAATGATTTAGCTTCAAATACTTGGGCTATGAGTGATCATAGCTTCAAATGCAGACGAAACAAACGAGTTAGCTTCAAATCCATGCGAAACACATGACTTAGCTGCAAATGAATGCGATGTAGAAGGATTAGCTTCAAATCCATCCGAAACAAATGATTTAGTTTCAAATCAATGCGAAGTAGATGGCTTAGCTTCAGATCCACGCGAAACAAATGTTTTTTCTTCAAATACTAGTGATACAAGTGATAAAGCTTCAAATGCAGACGAAACAAACGAGTTAGCTTCATATCCAAGCGAAACACATGATTTAACTTCAAATCAATGCGATGTAGAAGGTTTAGTTTCAAATCCTTGCGAAACAAATGATTTTGCTTCAAAGCAATGCGATGTAGAAGGTTTAGCTTCAAATCCATGCGAAACAAATGATTAAGCTGGAAATCAATGCTATGTAGAAGGTTTAGCTTCAAATCCATGCGAAACAAATGTTTTAGCTTCAGATACTTGCGATATAAGTGATATAGCATCAAATGCAGGGGAAACTAGCGAGTTAGCTTCAAATACATTCGAATCGCGTGATTTAGATGCAAATCGATGCGATGTGGAAGTTTAGCTTCAAATCCATACGAAACAAATGATTTAGCTTCAAAAACTTGGGATATATTGATATAGCTTCAAATGCGGGCGAAACAAACGTGTTAGCTTCAAATCCAAGCGAAACACATGATTTAGCTGCAAATCAATGCGATGTAGAAGGTTTAGCTTCAAATCCATGCGAAACAATTGATTTAGCATCGGATACTTGCGATATAACTGATATTGCTTGAAATGCAGGGGAAACAAACGAGTTAGCATAAAATCCATGAAAACACATGATTTAGCTTCAAATCAATGCTATGTAGAAGGTTTAGCTTCTAATTCATGCGCAACTCATGATTTGGCTACAAATAAACCAATACCAACTAGATGTCCTAGATTCAAATCCATGCGAAACTAATTATTTAGCTTCATATACTTGCGATATAAGTGATATAGCATCAAATGCAGGCGATACGAACGAGTTAGATTCATAACCATGCGAAACACATGATTTAGCTTCAAATCAATGCGATGTAGAAGGTTTAGCTTCAAATCCATGCGAAACAAATGATTTAGCTTCAAACACTTCTGATATAAGTGATATAGCTTCAAATGCAGGGGAAACTAACGAGTTACCTTCAAATCCATGCGACACAAATGATTTAGCTTCAAATACTTGCAATATAAGTGATGTAGCTTCAAATGCATGCGAAACAAACGAGTTAGCTTCAAATCCAAGCAAAACACATGATTAAGCTTCAAATACATGCGAAAGACAAGATTTAGGTTCAAATTCATGCGAAACATAGGGTTTAGATTCAAATTCATGCGAAACAAATGATTTAGCTTCAGATACTTGCGATATAAGTGATATAGCATCAAATGCAGGCGATACGAACGAGTTAGCTTCATAACCATGCGAAACACACGATTTAGTTTCAAATCAATGCGATGTAGAAGATTTAGCTTCAAATCCAAGCGAAACAAATGATTTAGCTTCAGATACTTGCAATATAAGTGATATAACTTCAAATGCAGACGATTCAATCGAGTAATCTTCAAAATCCATGCGATACACAACATTTAGCTTCTAATACTTGCGATATAAGTGTTATAGCTTCAAATGCAGTCCAGACAAACGAGTCAGCTTCATATCCAAGCGAAACACATGATGTAGACTCAAATCAATGCGATGTAGAAATTTTAGCTTCAAATCAATGCGAAGCAAATGATTTAGCTTCAAATACTTGGGCTATGAGTGATCATAGCTTCAAATGCAGACGAAACAAACGAGTTAGCTTCAAATCCATGCGAAACACATGACTTAGCTGCAAATGAATGCGATGTAGAAGGATTAGCTTCAAATCCATCCGAAACAAATAATTTAGCTTCAAAGCAATGCGATGTAGAAGGTTTAGCTTCAAATCCATGCGAAACAAACGATTAAGCTGGAAATCAATGCTATGTAGAAGGTTTAGCTTCTAATTCATGCGCAACTCATGATTTAGCTACAAATAAATACCAACTAGATGTCCTAGCTTCAAATCCATGCGAAACAAATTATTTAGCTTCAGATACTTGCGATATAAGTGATATAGCACCAAATGCAGGCGATAGGAACGAGTTAGCTTCATAACCATGCGAAACACATGATTTAGCTTCAAATCAATGCGATGTAGAAGGTTTAGCTTCATATCCATGCGAAACAAATGATTTAGCTTCAGATACTTGCGATATAAGTGATATAGCATCAAATGCAGGGGAAACTAGCGAGTTAGCTTCAAATACATGCGAATCGCGTGATTTAGATGCAAATCGATGCGATTTAGAAGGTTTAGCTTCAAATCCATGCGAAACAAATGATTTAGCATCAGGTACTGGCGATATAAGTGATATAGCATCAAATACAGGCGAAACGAACGAGTTAGATTCAAATCCATGCGAAACACACGATTTAGCTTCAAATCAATGCGAAGTAGAAGGCTTAGCTTCAAATCCATGCGAAACAAATGATTTAGCATCAGATACCTACGATATAACTGAAATAGCTTCAAACGCAGGGGAAACAAACGAGTTAGCTTCAAATCCATGCGAAACACATGATTTAGCTTCAAATCAATACGATGTAGCAGGATTAGCTTCAAATCCATGTGAAGCAAATGATTTAGCATCAGATACTTGCGATGTAACTGATATAGCTTCAAATGCAAGGGAAACAAACGAGTTAGCATAAAATCCATGCAAAACACACGATTTAGCTTCAAATCAATGCGATGTAGAAGGTTTAGCTTCAAATCCATGCGAAACAAATGATTTAGCATCAAATACTTGCGATATAACTGATGTAGCTTCAAATGCAGGGGAAACAAACGAGTTTGCATCAAATCCATACAAAACACATGATTTAGCTTCAAGTCAATGCGATGTAGAAGGTTTAGCTTCAAATCCATGCGAAACAAATGATTTAGCATCAGATACCTACGATATAACTGAAATAGCTTCAAACGCAGGGGAAACAAACGAGTTAGCTTCAAATCCATGCGAAACACATGATTTAGCTTCAAATCAATACGATGTAGCAGGATTAGCTTCAAATCCATGTGAAGCAAATGATTTAGCATCAGATACTTGCGATGTAACTGATATAGCTTCAAATGCAAGGGAAACAAACGAGTTAGCATAAAATCCATGCAAAACACACGATTTAGCTTCAAATCAATGCGATGTAGAAGGTTTAGCTTCAAATCCATGCGAAACAAATGATTTAGCATCAGATACTTGCGATATAACTGATGTAGCTTCAAATGCAGGGGAAACAAACGAGTTTGCATCAAATCCATGCAAAACACATGATTTAGCTTCAAGTCAATGCGATGTAGAAGGTTTAGCTTCAAATCCAAGCGAAACATATGATTTAGCTTCAAATGAATGCGATGGAGAAGGTTTAGCCTCAAATCCAAGCGAAACACATGATTTAGTTTCAAATGAATGCGATGTAGGAGGTTTAGCTTCAAATCCTTGCGAAACAAATGATTTAGCTTCAAACACTTGTGATATAAGTGATATAGCTGCCAATGCAGACGATTCAAACGGGGTAGCTTCAAAAGCCATGCGATACATATAATTTTGCTTCAAATCGATACGAGGTAGAAGGTTTAGCTTCAAATCCATGCGAAACAAGTTATTCAGATTCAAACACTTGTGATATAAGTGATATATTATCAAATGCAGGCGAAACGAACAAGTTAGCATAAAATCCATGCAAAACACATGATTTAGCTGCAAATCAATGCGATGTAGAAGGTTTAGCTACAAATCCATGCGAAACAAATGATTTAACATCAGATACTTGCGATATAACTGAAATAGCTTCAAACGCAGGGGAAACAAACGAGTTAGCATCAAATCCATGCAAAACACATGATTAAGCTTCAAATCAAAGCGATGTAGAGGGTATAGCTTCAAATTCAAGCGAAACACATGATTTAGCTTCAAATCAATGCGATGTAGAAGGTTTAGCTTCAAATCCAAGCGAAACATATGATTTAGCTTCAAATAAATGCGATGTAGAAGGTTTAGCTACAAATTCATGCGAAACAAATGATTTAGCATCAGATACTTGCGATATAACTGATATAGCTTCAAATGCAAGGGAAACAAACGAGTTAGCATAAAATCCATGCAAAACACACGATTTAGCTTCAAATCAATGCGATGTAGAAGGTTTAGCTTCAAATCCATGAGATGCACATGTTGTAGCTGCAAATCAAAGCGATGTAGAGGGTATAGCTTCAAATTCAAGCGAAACACATGATTTAGCTTCAAATCAATGCGATGTAGAAGGTTTAGCTTCAAATCCAAGCGAAACATATGATTTAGCTTCAAATCAATGCGATGTAGAAGGTTTAGCTTCAAATCCAAGCGAAACACATGATTTAGCATCAGATACTTGCGATACAACTGAAATAGCTTCAAATGCAGGGGAAACAAACGAGTTAGCATAAAATCCGTGCAAAACACACGATTTAGCTTCAAATCAATGCGATGTAGAAGGTTTAGCTTCAAATCCATGCGAAACAAACGATTTAGCATCAGATACTTGCGATATAACTGATATAGCTACAAATGCAGTGGAAACAAACGAGTTTGCATCAAATCCATGCAAAACACATGATTTAGCTTCAAGTCAATGCGATGTAGAAGGTTTAGCTTCAAATCCAAGCGAAACATATGATTTAGTTGCAAATCAATGCGATGTTGAAGGTTTAGCTTCAAATTCATGCGAAACAAATGATTTAGCATCAGATACTTCCGATATAACTGATATAGCTTCAAATGCAGGGAAAACAAACGAGTTAGCATAAAAACCATGCAAAACACACGATTTAGCTTCAAATCAATGCGATGTAGAAGGTTTAGCTTCAAATCCATGCGAAACAAATGATTTATCATCAGATACTTGCGATATAACTGATATAGCTTCAAATGCAGGGGAAACAAACGAGTTTGCATCAAATCCATGCAAAACACATGATTTTGCTTCAAGTCAGTGCGATGTAGTAGGTTTAGCTACAAATCCAAGCGAAACACATGATTTAGCTTCAAATCAATGCGATGTAGAAGGTTTTGCTTCAAATCCTTGCGATACAAATGATTTTGCTTCAAACAATTGGTATATGAGTGATATAGCTTCAAATGCAGACGAAACTAACGAGTTAGCTTCAAATCCAAGAGAATCACATGATTTAGCTTCAAATAAAAGCGATTTAGAAGGTTTAGCTTCAAATCCATGCGAAACAAATGATTTAGCATCAGGTACTGGCGATATAAGTGATATAGCATCAAATGCAGGCGAACCGAACGAGTTAGATTCAAATCCATGCGAAACACACGATTTAGCTTCAAATCAATTCGAAGTAGAAGGCTTAGCTTCAAATGCATGCGAAACAAATGATATAGGTTCAGATATTTGCGATACAAGTGATATAGCTTCAAATGGAGGAGGAACAAACCAGTTAGCTCTAAATCTAAGCGAAACACATGATTTAGCAGCAAATCAATGCTATGTAGAAGGTTTAGCTCCAAATTCATGCAAAACCAATGATTTAGCTTCAGATACATGCGACATAAGTGATATAGCCTCAAATGCACACGAAACAAACGAGTTAGCTTAAACTCCAAGCCAATCACATGATTTAGCTTCAAATCAACACGATTTAGAAGGTTAAGCTACAAATCCATGCGAATCAAATGATTTAGCTACAGATACTTGCGATATAAGTGACATAGCTTCAAGTGCAGGGGAAACAAACGAGTTAGCTTCAAGATCCATGCGATACACATGATTTAGCTTCAAATCAATGCGAAGTAGAAGGCATAGCTTCAAATCCATGCGAAACATATGATTTAGCATCAGATACTTGCGATATAACTGATATAGCTTCAAATGCAGTGGAAACAAACGAGTTTGTAACAAACCATGCAAAACACATGATTTAGCTTCAAGTCAATGCGATGTAGAAGGTTTAGCTTCAAATCCATGCGAAACAAATGATTTAGCATCAGATACCTACGATATAACTGAAATAGCTTCAAACGCAGGGGAAACAAACGAGTTAGCATCAAATCCATGCGAAACACATGATTTAGGAGCAAATCAATGCGATGTAGAAGGTTTAGATTCAAATCCATGCGAAACCAATGATTTAGCTTCAGATATTTGCGATAGAAGGGACATCGCTTAAAATGCAGACGAACAAACGAGTTAGCTTCAAATCCATGCGAAATACATGATTTAGCTTCAAATCAATACGATGTAGCAGGATTAGCTTCAAATCCATGTGAAGCAAATGATTTAGCATCAGACACTTGCGATATAACTGATATAGCTTCAAATGCAAGGGAAACAAACGAGTTAGCATAAAATCCATGCAAAACACACGATTTAGCTTCAAATCAATGCAATGTAGAAGGTTTAGCTTCAAATCCATGCGAAACAAATGATTTAGCATCAGATACTTGCGATATAACTGATATAGCTTCAAATGCAGGGGAAACAAACGAGTTTGCATCAAATCCATGCAAAACACATGATTTAGCTTCAAATCAAAGCGATGTAGAGGGTATAGCTTCAAATTCAAACGGAACACATGATATAGCTACAAATCAATGCGATGTAGAAGGTTTAGCTTCAAATCCAAGCGAAACATATGATTTAGCTTCAAATCAATGCGATGTAGAAGGTTTAGCTACAAATCCATGCGAAACAAATGATTTAGCATCAGATACTTGCGATATAACTGATATAGCTTCAAATGCAAGGGAAACAAACGAGTTAGCATAAAATCCATGCAAAACACACGATTTAGCTTCAAATCAATGCGATGTAGAAGGTTTAGCTTCAAATCCATGCGATGCACATGTTGTAGCTGCAAATCAATGCGATGTAGAGGGTTTAGCTTCAAATCCAAGCGAAACACATGATTTAGCATCAGATACTTGCGATATAACTGAAATAGCTTCAAATGCAGGGGAAACAAACGAGTTAGCTTCAAATCCATGCTAAACACACGATTTAGCTTCAAATCAATGCGATGTAGAAGTTCTAGCTTCAAATCCATGCGAAACAAATGATTTAGCATCAGATACTTGCGATATAACTGATATAGCTTCAAATGCAGTGGAAACAAACGAGTTTGCATCAAATCCATGCAAAACACATGATTTAGCTTCAAGTCAGTGCGATGTAGAAGGTTTAGATTCAAATCCAAGCGAAACACATGATTTAGCTTCAAGTCAATGCGATGTAGAAGGTTTAGCTACAAATCCATGCGAAACAAATAATTTAGCATAGAACACTTGGGATATAAGTGATATAGCTTCAAATGCAGACGAATCAAACGAGTTAGATTCAAAATCCATGCGATACACATCATTTCGGTTTAAATCCATGCGAAGTAGAAGGCTGAGCTTCAAATCCATGCGAAACAAATGATTTAGGTACAGATACTTGCGATAGAAGTGATATAGCTTCAAATACAGGAGAAATAAACGAGTTAGCATCAAATCCATGCAAAACACATGATTTAGATGCAAATAAAAGCGATGTAGAATCTATAGCTTCAAATCCAAGCGAAACAAATGATTAAGCATCAGATACTTGCGATATAACTGAAATAGCTTCAAATGCAGGGGGAACAAACGAGTTAGCATCAAATCCATGCAAAACACATGATTTAGCTTCAAATCAATGCGATGTGGAAGGTTGAGCTTCAAATCCATGCAAAACACATGATTTAGCTGCAAATCAATGCGATGTAGAAGGTTTAGTTTCAAATCCATGCGAAACAAATGATTTAGCATCAGATACCTGCGATATTATAGATATAGATTCAAATGCAGTCGAAACATACGAGTTAGCTTCAAATCCATGCAGAACACATGATTTTTCTTCAAATACTTGCGACATAAGGGATATAGCATAAAATGTAGACGGAACAAACGAGTAAGCTTCAAATCCAAGCGAAAGACATAATTTAGCTTCAAATAAATGCGATGTAGAAGGTTTAGCTTCAATTTCAAGCGAAACACATGATTTAGCTTCAAATCAATGCGCTGTAGAAGGTTTAGCTTCAAAATCCGTGCGATACACATGTTTTAGCATCAAATCAATGCGATGTAGAAGGTATAGCTTCAAATTCAAGCGAAACACATGATTTAGATTCAGATACTTGCGATATAAGTGATGTAGCTTCAAATGCAGTGGAAACAAACGAGTTAGCATAAAATCCATGCAAAACACATGATTTAGCTTCAAATCAATGCGATGTAGATGGTTTAGCTTCAAATCCATGCGAAACAAATGATTTAGCATCAGATACTTGCGATATAAATGATATAGCTTCAAATGCAGTGGAAACAAAAGAGTTAGCATAAAATCCATGCAAAACACACGATTTAGCTTCAAATCAATGCGGTGTAGAAGGTTTAGCTTCAAATCCATGCGAAACAAATGATTTAGCATCAGATACTTGCGATATAACTGATATAGCTTCAAATGCAGGGGAAACAAACGAGTTTGCATCAAATCCATGCAAAACACATGATTTAGCTTCAAGTCAATGCGATGTAGAAGGTTTAGCTTCAAATCCAAGCGAAACATATGATTTAGCTTCAAATCAATGCGATGTAGAAAGTTTAGCTTCAAATCCATGCGATACACATGTTGTAACTGCAAATCAATGCGATGTAGAAGGTTCAGCTTCAAATCCAAGCGAAACACATGATTTAGCATCAGATACTTGCGATATAAATGATATAGCTTCAAATGCAGGGGAAACAAACGAGTTAGCATAAAATCCATGCAAAACACACGATTTAGCTTCAAATCAATGCGATGTAGAAGGTTTAGCTTCAAATCCATGCGAAACAAATGATTTAGCATCAGATACTTGCGATATAACTGATATAGCTTCAAATGCAGGGGAAACAAACGAGTTTGCATCAAATCCATGCAAAACACATGATTTAGCTTCAAGTCAATGCGATGTAGAAGGTTTAGCTTCAAATCCAAGCGAAACATATGATTTAGCTTCAAATCAATGCGATGTAGAAAGTTTAGCTTCAAATCCATGCGATACACATGTTGTAACTGCAAATCAATGCGATGTAGAAGGTTCAGCTTCAAATCCAAGCGAAACACATGATTTAGCATCAGATACTTGCGATATAAATGATATAGCTTCAAATGCAGGGGAAACAAACGAGTTTGCATCAAATCCATGCAAAACACATGATTTAGCTTCAAGTCAATGCGATGTAGAAGGTTTAGCTTCAAATCCAAGCGAAACATATGATTTAGTTGCAAATCAATGCGATGTTGAAGGTTTAGCTTCAAATTCATGCGAAACAAATGATTTAGCATCAGATACTTGCGATATAACTGATATAGCTTCAAATGCAGGGGAAACAAACGAGTTTGCATCAAATCCATGCAAAACACATGATTTAGCTTCAAGTCAATGCGATGTAGAAGGTTTAGCTTCAAATCCATGCGATGCACATGTTGTAGCTGCAAATCAATGCGATGTAGAGGGTTTAGCTTCAAATCCAAGCGAAACACATGATTTAGCATCAGATACTTGCGATATAACTGAAATAGCTTCAAATGCAGGGGAAACAAACGAGTTAGCTTCAAATCCATGCTAAACACACGATTTAGCTTCAAATCAATGCGATGTAGAAGTTCTAGCTTCAAATCCATGCGAAACAAATGATTTAGCATCAGATACTTGCGATATAACTGATATAGCTTCAAATGCAGTGGAAACAAACGAGTTTGCATCAAATCCATGCAAAACACATGATTTAGCTTCAAGTCAGTGCGATGTAGAAGGTTTAGATTCAAATCCAAGCGAAACACATGATTTAGCTTCAAGTCAATGCGATGTAGAAGGTTTAGCTACAAATCCATGCGAAACAAATAATTTAGCATAGAACACTTGGGATATAAGTGATATAGCTTCAAATGCAGACGAATCAAACGAGTTAGATTCAAAATCCATGCGATACACATCATTTCGGTTTAAATCCATGCGAAGTAGAAGGCTGAGCTTCAAATCCATGCGAAACAAATGATTTAGGTACAGATACTTGCGATAGAAGTGATATAGCTTCAAATACAGGAGAAATAAACGAGTTAGCATCAAATCCATGCAAAACACATGATTTAGATGCAAATAAAAGCGATGTAGAATCTATAGCTTCAAATCCAAGCGAAACAAATGATTAAGCATCAGATACTTGCGATATAACTGAAATAGCTTCAAATGCAGGGGGAACAAACGAGTTAGCATCAAATCCATGCAAAACACATGATTTAGCTTCAAATCAATGCGATGTGGAAGGTTGAGCTTCAAATCCATGCAAAACACATGATTTAGCTGCAAATCAATGCGATGTAGAAGGTTTAGTTTCAAATCCATGCGAAACAAATGATTTAGCATCAGATACCTGCGATATTATAGATATAGATTCAAATGCAGTCGAAACATACGAGTTAGCTTCAAATCCATGCAGAACACATGATTTTTCTTCAAATACTTGCGACATAAGGGATATAGCATAAAATGTAGACGGAACAAACGAGTAAGCTTCAAATCCAAGCGAAAGACATAATTTAGCTTCAAATAAATGCGATGTAGAAGGTTTAGCTTCAATTTCAAGCGAAACACATGATTTAGCTTCAAATCAATGCGCTGTAGAAGGTTTAGCTTCAAAATCCGTGCGATACACATGTTTTAGCATCAAATCAATGCGATGTAGAAGGTATAGCTTCAAATTCAAGCGAAACACATGATTTAGATTCAGATACTTGCGATATAAGTGATGTAGCTTCAAATGCAGTGGAAACAAACGAGTTAGCATAAAATCCATGCAAAACACATGATTTAGCTTCAAATCAATGCGATGTAGATGGTTTAGCTTCAAATCCATGCGAAACAAATGATTTAGCATCAGATACTTGCGATATAAATGATATAGCTTCAAATGCAGTGGAAACAAAAGAGTTAGCATAAAATCCATGCAAAACACACGATTTAGCTTCAAATCAATGCGGTGTAGAAGGTTTAGCTTCAAATCCATGCGAAACAAATGATTTAGCATCAGATACTTGCGATATAACTGATATAGCTTCAAATGCAGGGGAAACAAACGAGTTTGCATCAAATCCATGCAAAACACATGATTTAGCTTCAAGTCAATGCGATGTAGAAGGTTTAGCTTCAAATCCAAGCGAAACATATGATTTAGCTTCAAATCAATGCGATGTAGAAAGTTTAGCT
>NW_027478006.1:0-40025 GCF_051020955.1 Megalopta genalis
GCGAAATGCATGATTTAGCTTCAAATCAATACGATGTAGAAGCTTAGCTTCAAATCCATGCAAAACACGTGATTTAGGATCCAATCAATGCGAAGTAGAAGGCTTAGCTTCAAATCCATGCGAAACAAACGGATTAGCTTCAAATACGTGCGATATAAATGATACAGCTTCAAATACAGGAGAAACAAACGAGTTAGCTTCAAATCCATGCAAACATACGATTTAGATTCAATTCAATGCCAAGTAGAAGGCTTAGCTTCAAATCCATGCGAATCTAATGGTTCGGCTTCAAATACTTGTGAAAGGCATGATTTGGCTTAAACTGCACGCGAAACAAACGAGTTACCTTCAAATCCACGCGAAACACATAATTTAGCTTCAAATCAATGCGAAGTAGCAAGTTTAGCTTCAAATCCATGCGAAACAAATGATTGAGCTTCCTACACTTGGGATATAGGTGATATAGCTTCAACTGCATGCGAAACAAATGAGTTACATTCGAATCCACGCGAAACACATAATTTATCTTCAAATCAATGCGATGTAGAAGGTTTAGCTTCAAATTCAAGCGAAAACACGTGATTTAGCTTCAAATATTGCGATATAAGTGATATAGTTTCAAATGCAGGTGAAACGAACGAGTTAGCTTCAAATCCATGCGAAACACATGATTCAGCTGCAAATCAATGCGAAGTAGAAGGCAGAGCTTCAAATCCATGCGAAACGAAATATTTAGCTTCAAATACTTGCGAATATAAGTGATGTAGCTTCAAATACAGGCGAAACAAACGAGTTAGCTTCAGATCCATGCGAAACACATGATTTATCTTCAAATCAATGCGAAGTAGAAGGTTTCGCTTCAAATACATGAGAAACAAAAGATTTAGTGTCAAATCAATGCGATGTGGACGGTTTAGCTACAAATCCGCGCGAAACAAATGGTTTAGCTTCAATTACTTGCAATATAAGTGATATAGCTTCAAATGCAGGCGAAACAAAAGAGTTAGCTTCAAATCCATGCCAAACACATGATTTAGCTTCAGATCCAAGCGAAACACATGATTTAGCTTCAAACCAATGCGATATAAGTGATATAGCTTCAAATGCTGACAAAACAAACGGGTTAGCTACGAATCTATGTGAAAGACATGATTTAGCTTCAAATCAATGCGATGTAGAACGTTTAGCGTGAAATCCAAGCGAAACACATGACCTAGCTTCAAATCAATGCGATGTAGAACGTTTAGCGTGAAATCCAAGCGAAACACATGACCTAGCTTCAAATCAATGCGAAGTAGAAGGCTTAGCTTCAAATCCATGAGAATCAAATGATTTAGCTTCAGATACTTGCGATACAAATGATATAGATTCAACTGCATGCGAAAAAAACGATTCAGTTTCAAATCCAAGGAAACACATGATTTAACTTCAAATCAATGCGAAGTAAAAGGGTTAGCTTCAAATCCATGCGAAACGATTGATTTAACATCAAATACTTGCGATATAAGTGATATAGCTTCAAATGTAGACGAATCAAACGAGTTAGCTTCAAAAGCCATGCGATATACATGATTTAGCTTGAAATCAATGCGAAACTCATGATTTAGCTTCAAGTCAATGCGAACTAGATGTCTTAGCTTCAAATCCATGAGAAACACATGAATTAGCTTCAAATCAATGCGATGAAGAAGGTTTAGCTTCAAATCCGCCCGGAACAAATGATTCAGCTTCAAATACTTGCGATATAAGTGATATAGCTTCAAATGCAGGCGAAACAAAAGAGTTAGCGTCAAATCCATGCGGAACACATGATTTAACTTCAAATCAACGCGAAGTAGCAGGTTGGCTTCAAATCAATGCGAAACAAATGATATAGCCTCAAATACTTGCGAATATGAGGGATACAGCTTCAAATGTATGCGAAACAAACGAGTTAGCTTCAAATCCATGCGAAACACATGATTTAGCTTCAAATCCATGGGATGTAGAAGGTTTAGCTTCAAATCCATGCGAAACATATGATTGAGCTTCAAAGACTTGGGATATAGGTGGTATATCTTCAACTGCAGGCGAAACAAACGAGTTACCATCAAATCCACCCGAAATACATGAGTTAGCATCAAATCAATGCGATGTAGAAGGTTTAGCTTCAAATCCATGCGAAACAAATGATTGAGCTTCAAACACTTGGGATAAAGGTGATATAGCTTCAACTGCATGCGAAACAAACGAGATACCTTCAAATCCACGCGTAACACATGATTTAGCTTCAAATCAATGCGATGTAGAAGGTTTAGCTTCAAATCCATGCGAAACAAATGATTTAGCTTCAAATCAATGCGATGTAGAAGGTTTAGCTTCAAATCAATGCGAAGTAGAGGGCTTAGCTTCAAATCCATGCGAAACAAATGGTTTAGTTACAAATACTTGTGATATACACTATTTAGCTACAACTGCTTGCGAAACAAACGAGTTAGCTTCAAATACATGGGATACACATGATTTAGCTTCAAATCAATGCGATGTAGAGGGTTTAGCTTCAAATCCATGCGATACACAAGATTTAGCTTCAAATCAATGCGATGTAGAAAGTTCAGCTTCAAATCCATGCGACGCACATGATTTAGCTTCAAATACTTGCGATAATAAGTGATATAACTTCAAAATCTGGAGGAACAAACGAGGTAGCTTCAATTCCATGCGAAACAAATGATTTAGTTTCAAATCAATTCGAAGTAGAGGGCTTAGCTTCAAACCATGCCAAACACATGATTTAGCTTCAAATCCATGAGATGTAGAAGGTTTTGCTTCAAATCCATGAGAAACAAATGATTTAGCTTTCAGATACTTTGCGATATAAATGATATAGATTCAACTGTATGCGAAAAAAACGATTCAGCTACAAATCCAAGGGAAACACATGATTTAACTTCAAATCAATGCGAAGTAAAAGGGTTAGCTTCAAATCCATGCGAATCTAATAGTCCGGCATCAAATTCTTGTGAAATACATGATTTAGCTTCAACTGCATATGAAACAAACGTGTTAGCTTCAAATCAAGCGAAACAGATGATTTAGCTTCAAATCAATGCGAAGTAGAAGGCGTAGCTTCAAATCCGTGCGGAACAAATGGTTATGCTTCAAAAACTTGTGATATAAGTGATCTTTATTCAACTGCAGGCGAAACGAACGAGTTACCTTCAACTCAACGCGAAACACATGATTTAGCTTCAAATCAATGCGATGTAGAAGGTTTAGCTTCAAATCCATGCTAAACAAATGATTTAGCACCAAATCAATGCGAAGTAGAAGGCTTAGCTTCAAATCCATGCGAAACAAATGGTTTAGCTTCAAATACTTGCGATATAAATGATACAGCTTCAAATACAGGAGAAACAAACGGGTTAGCTTCAAATCCATGAAAAACACACGATTTAGCTTCAATTCAATGCCAAGTAGAAGGCTTAGCTTCAAATCCATGCGAATCAATTGTTTAGCTGCAAATACTTGTGATATACATGATTTAGCTTCAACTGCATTCGAAGCAAACGAGTTAGCTCCAAATCCACGCGAAACACATGATTTAACTTCAAATCAGTGCGAAGTAGAAGGCTTAGCTTCAAATCCATGCGAATCTAATGGTTCGGCTTCAAATACTTGTGAAATGCATGATTTAGCTTCAACTGCATGCGAAACAACGAGTTACCTTCAAATCCACGCGAAACACATAATTTAGCTTCAAGTCAATGCGAAGTAGCAGGTTTAGCTTCAAATCCATGCGAAACAAATGATTGAGCTTCCTACACTTGGGATATATGTGATATAGCTTCAACTGCATGCGAAACAAATGAGTTACATTCAAATCCAAACGAAACACATGATTTAGCTTCAAATACTTGCGATATAAGTGATATAGTTTCAAATGCAGGAGAAACGAACGAGTTAGCTTCAAATCCATGCGAAACACATTATTCAGCTGCAAATCAATGCGATGTAGAAGGCTTAGATTGAAATCCATGCAAAACACGTGACTTAGGATCCAATCAATGCGAAGTAGAAGCCTTAGCTTCAAATCCATGCGATACAAATGGTTTAACTTCAAATACTTGTGATATACATGATTTAGCTTCAACTGCATTCGAAGCAAACGAGTTAGCTCCAAATCCACGCGAAACACATGATTTAACTTCAAATCAGTGCGAAGTAGAAGGCTTAGCTTCAAATCCATGCGAATCTAATGGTTCGGCTTCAAATATTTGTGAAATGCATGATTTAGCTTCAACTGCATGCGAAACAACGAGTTACCTTCAAATCTATGCGAAGCACATATTTTAGCTTCAAATCAATGCGAAGTAGCAGGTTTAGCTTCAAATCAATGCGAAGTAGCAGGTTTAGCTTCGAATCCATGCGAAACACATGATTTAGCTTCAAATACTTGCGATATAAGTGATATAGTTTCAAATGCAGGTTAAAACGAACCGAGTTAATTTCAAATCCTTGCGAAACACATGATTCAGCTGCAAATCAATGCGAAGTAGAAGGTTTAGCTTCAAATCCATGCTAAACACATGATTTAGCTTCAATCCATGGGATGTAGAAGGTTTAGCTTCAAATCAATGCGAATCATATTATTTAGGTTCAAATCAGTGTGAAATAGAAGGCTCAGGTTCAAAGCCATGCGATTCAAATGGTTCATCTTCAAATACTTGTGAAAGACATGATTTAGCTTCAACTGCATTCGAAACAAACGAGTTAGCTCCAAATCCACGCGAAACACATGATTTAACTTCAAATCGGTGCGAAGTAGAAGGCTTAGCTTCAAATCCATGCAAAACACGTGATTTAGGATCGAATCAATGCGAAGTAGAAGACTTAGCTTCAAATCCATGCGAAACAAATGGTTTAGGTACAAATACTTGTGATATACATGATTTAGCTTCAACTGCATGCGAAAAAAACGATACAGCTTCAAATCAATGCGATACACATGATTAAGCTTCAAATCAATTCGAAGTAGAAGGCTAATAGCATCAAATCCATGCGACACCAATTATTTAGCTTCAGGTACTTGCGATATAAGTGATATAGCTTCAAATACAGACGAAACAAACGAGCTAGTTCCAAATCCATGCGAAACACATGATTTAGCTTGATATCAATGCGAAGTGGAAGGCTTAGCTTCAAATCCATGCGAATCAAATGGTTTAGCTTCAAATACTTCGGATATACATGATTTAGCTCCAACTGCAGGCGAAACAAACAAGGTAGCTTCAAATTCATGCGAAACACATGATTTAGCTTCCAATCAATGCGATGTAGAAGGTTTAGCTTCACATCCATGCGAAACAAATGATTTACCTTCATATACTTGCGGTATAAGTGATATAGCTTCAAATGCAGGCCAAACAAATGAGTCAGCTTCAAATCCGTGCGAGACACATGATTTTGCTTCAAATCAAAGCGAAGTAGAAGGCTTATCTTCAAACCCATGCGAAACACATTATTTGCCGTCAAATAATTGCGGTATAAATGAAATAGCGTCAAATGCAGGCGAATCAAACGAGTTAACTTCAAATCCATGTAGAACACAAGATTTAGCTTCCAATCAATGCGAAGGAGAAGTCTTAGCTTCAAATCCATGCGAAACAAATGGTTTAGCTACAAATAATTGTGATATACATTATTTAGCTACAACTGCATGCGAAACAAACGAGTTAGCTTCAAATCCATGCGAAACACATGATTTAGCTTCAAATCAATGCGATGTAGAAGGTTTAGCTTCAAATCCAATCGAAACACATGATTTAGCTTCAAATACTTGCGATATAAGTGATACAGCTTCAAATGCAGGCGAAACGAACGAGTTAGCAACAAATCCATGGGATGTAGATGATTTAGCTTCAAATCCATGCAAAACACATTATGTAGCTGCAAATCAGTGCGAAGTAGAAGGCTCAGGTTCAAATCCATGCGATTCAAATGGTTCATCTTCAAATACTTGTGAAAGACATGATTTAGCTTCAACTGCATGCGAAACAAACGAGTTAGCTTCAAATCCATGCGAAACACATGATTTAGCAACAAATCGATGTCATTTAGAAGGTTTAGCTTCAAATCCATGAGAAACACATGAATTAGCTTCAAATCAATGCGATGTAGAAGGTTTAGCTTCAAATCCATGCGAAACAAATGATTGAGCTTCAAACACTTGGGATAAAGGTGATATAGCTTCAACTGCATGCGAAACAAACGAGATACCTTCAAATCCACGCGTAACACATGATTTAGCTTCAAATCAATGCGATGTAGAAGGTTTAGCTTCAAATCCATGCGAAACAAATGATTTAGCTTCAAATCAATGCGATGTAGAAGGTTTAGCTTCAAATCAATGCGAAGTAGAGGGCTTAGCTTCAAATCCATGCGAAACAAATGGTTTAGTTACAAATACTTGTGATATACACTATTTAGCTACAACTGCTTGCGAAACAAACGAGTTAGCTTCAAATACATGGGATACACATGATTTAGCTTCAAATCAATGCGATGTAGAGGGTTTAGCTTCAAATCCATGCGATACACAAGATTTAGCTTCAAATCAATGCGATGTAGAAAGTTCAGCTTCAAATCCATGCGACGCACATGATTTAGCTTCAAATACTTGCGATATAAGTGATATAACTTCAAAATCTGGAGGAACAAACGAGGTAGCTTCAATTCCATGCGAAACAAATGATTTAGTTTCAAATCAATTCGAAGTAGAGGGCTTAGCTTCAAACCATGCCAAACACATGATTTAGCTTCAAATCCATGAGATGTAGAAGGTTTTGCTTCAAATCCATGAGAAACAAATGATTTAGCTTCAGATACTTGCGATATAAATGATATAGATTCAACTGTATGCGAAAAAAACGATTCAGCTACAAATCCAAGGGAAACACATGATTTAACTTCAAATCAATGCGAAGTAAAAGGGTTAGCTTCAAACCCAAGCGAAACGAATGATTTAGCAACAAATACTTGCGAATATAAGTGATATAGCTTCAAATGCAGGCGAAACAAACGTGTTAGCTTCAAATCCAAGCGAAACAGATGGTTTAACTTCAAATCAATGCGAAGTAGAAGGCGTAGCTTCAAATCCATGCGGAACAAATGGTTATGCTTCAAAAACTTGTGATATATGTGATATAGATTCAACTGCAGGCGAAACAAACGAGTTAGCTCCAAATCCATGCGAAACACATGATTTAGCTGCAAATCAATGCGATGTAGAAGGTTTAGTTTCAAATCCATGCGATCTAGAAGGTTTAGCTTCAAATCCATGCGAAACAAATGATTTAGCTTCAAATCAATGCGAAGTAGAAGGCTTAGCTTCAAATCCATGCGAAACAAATGGATAAGATACAAATGCTTGTGATATACATTATTTAGCTACAACTGCATGCGAAACAAACGAGTTAGCTCCAAATCCATGCGAAACACATGATTTAGCTGCAAATCAATGCGATGTAGAAGGTTTAGCTTCAAATCCATGCGATCTAGAAGGTTTAGCTTCAAATCCATGCGAAACAAATGATTTAGCTTCAAATCAATGCGAAGTAGAAGGCTTAGCTTCAAATCCATGCGAAACAAATGGGTAAGATACAAATGCTTGTGATATACATTATTTAGCTACAACTGCATGCGAAACAAACGAGTTAGCTTCAAATCCATGCGAAACACATGATTTAGCTTCAAATCAATGCGATGTAGAAGGTTTAGCTTCAAATCCATGCGATTTACACGATTTAGCTTCAAATCAATGCGATGTAGAAGGATCAGCTTCAAATCCATGCGAAACACATGATTTAGCTTCAAACACTTGGGATATGGGTGGTGTAGCTTCAACTGCATGCAAAACAGACGAGTTAACTTCAAATCCATGCTAAACACATGATTTAGTTGCAACTCAATGCGATGTAGAAGGCTTAGCTTCAAATCCATGAGAAACAAATGATTTAGCTTCAGATACTTGCGATACAAATGATATAGATTCAACTGCATGCGAAAAAAACGATTCAGTTTCAAATCCAAGGGAAACACATGATTTAACTTCAAATCAATGCGAAGTAAAAGGGTTAGCTTCAAATCCATGCGAAACGATTGATTTAGCATCAAATACTTGTGAATATAAGTGATATAGCTTCAAATGCTGGTGAAACAAACGAGTTAGCTTCAGATCCATGCGAAATACATGATTTAGCTTCAAATCAATTCGAAGTAGAAGGCTTTGCTTCAAATCCAAGCGAGACACATGATTTAGCTTCAATCAGTGCGAAGTAGAAGGCTCAGCTTCAAATCGATGCGAATCTAATAGTCCGGCATCAAATTCTTGTGAAATACATGATTTAGCTTCAACTGCATATGAAACAAACGTGTTAGCTTCAAATCCAAGCGAAACAGATGATTTAGCTTCAAATCAATGCGAAGTAGAAGGCGTAGCTTCAAATCCGTGCGGAACAAATGGTTATGCTTCAAAAACTTGTGATATAAGTGATCTAGATTCAACTGCAGGCGAAACGAACGAGTTACCTTCAACTCAACGCGAAACACATGATTTAGCTTCAAATCAATGCGATGTAGAAGGTTTAGCTTCAAATCCATGCTAAACAAATGATTTAGCACCAAATCAATGCGAAGTAGAAGGCTTAGCTTCAAATCCATGCGAAACAAATGGTTTAGCTTCAAATACTTGCGATATAAATGATACAGCTTCAAATACAGGAGAAACAAACGGGTTAGCTTCAAATCCATGAAAAACACACGATTTAGCTTCAATTCAATGCCAAGTAGAAGGCTTAGCTTCAAATCCATGCGAATCAATTGTTTAGCTGCAAATACTTGTGATATACATGATTTAGCTTCAACTGCATGCGAAACAACGAGTTACCTTCAAATCCACGCGAAACACATAATTTAGCTTCAAGTCAATGCGAAGTAGCAGGTTTAGCTTCAAATCCATGCGAAACAAATGATTGAGCTTCCTACACTTGGGATATATGTGATATAGTTTCAAATGCAGGTTAAAACGAACGAGTTAATTTCAAATCCTTGCGAAACACATGATTCAGCTGCAAATCAATGCGAAGTAGAAGGTTTAGCTTCAAATCCATGCTAAACACATGATTTAGCTTCAAATCCATGGGATGTAGAAGGTTTAGCTTCAAATCAATGCGAATCATATTATTTAGGTTCAAATCAGTGTGAAATAGAAGGCTCAGGTTCAAAGCCATGCGATTCAAATGGTTCATCTTCAAATACTTGTGAAAGACATGATTTAGCTTCAACAGCATTCGAAACAAACGAGTTAGCTCCAAATCCACGCGAAACACATGATTTAACTTCAAATCGGTGCGAAGTAGAAGGCTTAGCTTCAAATCCATGCAAAACACGTGATTTAGGATCGAATCAATGAGAAGTAGAAGACTTAGCTTCAAATCCATGCGAAACAAATGGTTTAGGTACAAATACTTGTGATATACATGATTTAGCTTCAACTGCATTCGACACAAACGAGTTAGCTTCAAATCCAAGCGAAACACATGATTCAGATGCAAATCAATGCGATGTAGAAGGTTTAGCTTCAAATCCATGCCAAACACATGATTTAGCTTCGAATCCATGGGATGTATAAGGTTTAGCTTCAAATCCATCAGAAACAAATGATTTAGCTTCAGATACTTGCGATATAAATGATATAGATTCAACTGCATGCGAAAAAAACGATACAGCTTCAAATCCAAGGGAAACATATGATTTAGCTTCAAATCAATGCGAAGTAAAAGGCTTAGCATCAAATCCATGCGAAACGAATGACTTAGCATCAAATACTTGCGAATATAAGTGATATAGCTTCAAATGCAGGCGAAACAAACGAGTTAGCTTCAGATCCATGCGAAACACATGATTTAGTTGCAAATCAATGCGATGTAGTGGGTTTAGCCGCAAATCCATGCGATAGACAAGATTTAGCTTCAAATCAATGCGATGTAGCAAGTTCAGCTTCAAATCCATGGGACGCACATGATTTAGCTTCAAATACTTGCGATATAAGTGATATAGCTTCAAAATCTGGAGGAACAAACGAGGTAGCTTCAATTCCACGCGAAACAAATGATTTAGCTTCAAATCAATGCGAAGTAGAAGGCTTAGCTTCAAATCCATGCGAAACAAATGGTTTAGTTACAAATACTTGTGATATACACTATTTAGCTACAACTGCATGCGAAACAAACGAGTTAGCTTCAAATCAATGCGAAACACATGATTTAGCTTCAAATCAATGCGATCTAGAAGGCTTAGCTTCAAATCCATGCGATCTAGAAGGTTTAGCTTCAAATCCATGCGAAACAAATGATTTAGCTTCAAATCAATGCGAAGTAGAAGGCTTAGCTTCAAATCCATGCGAAACAAATGGATAAGATACAAATGCTTGTGATATACATTATTTAGCTACAACTGCATGCGAAACAAACGAGTTAGCTCCAAATCCATGCGAAACACATGATTTAGCTGCAAATCAATGCGATGTAGAAGGTTTAGCTTCAAATCCATGCGATCTAGAAGGTTTAGCTTCAAATCCATGCGAAACAAATGATTTAGCTTCAAATCAATGCGAAGTAGAATGCTTAGCTTCAAATCCATGCGAAACAAATGGATAAGATACAAATGCTTGTGATATACATTATTTAGCTACAACTGCATGCGAAACAAACGAGTTAGCTCCAAATCCATGCGAAACACATGATTTAGCTGCAAATCAATGCGATGTAGAAGGTTTAGCTTCAAATCCATGCGATCTAGAAGGTTTAGCTTCAAATCCATGCGAAACAAATGATTTAGCTTCAAATCAATGCGAAGTAGAAGGCTTAGCTTCAAATCCATGCGAAACAAATGGATAAGATACAAATGCTTGTGATATACATTATTTAGCTACAACTGCATGCGAAACAAACGAGTTAGCTTCAAATCAATGCGAAACACATGATTTAGCTTCAAATCAATGCGATGTAGAAGGCTTAGCTTCAAATCCATGCGAAACCAATGGTTTAGTTACAAATACTTGTGATATACACTATTTAGCTACAACTGCATGCGAAACAAACGAGTTAGCTACAAATACATGGGAAACACATGATTTAGCTTCAAATCAATGCGATGTAGAAGGTTTAGCATCAAATCCATGCGATACAAATGATTGAGTTTCAAACACTTGGGATAAAGGTGATATAGCTTCAACTGCATGCGAAACAAACGAGTTACCTTCAAATCCACGCGAAACACATGATTTAGCTTCAAATCAAATTGATGTAGAAGGTTAAGCTTCAAATCCATGCGAAACAAATGATTGAGCTTCAAACACTTGGGATATAGGTGGTATATTTTCGACTGCACGCGAAACACATGAGTTAGCTTCAAATCAATGCGATGTAGAAGGTTTAGCATCAAATCCATTCGATACAAATGATTGAGCTTCAAACACTTGGGATAAAGGTGATATAGCTTCAACTGCATGCGAAACAAACGAGTTACCTTCAAATCCACGCGAAACACATGATTTAGCTTCAAATCAATTTGATGTAGAAGGTTTAGCTTCAAATCCATGCGAAACAAATGATTTAGCTTCAAATCCATGCGAAACGAATGATTTAGCATAAAATACTTGCGAATATATGTGATATAGCTTCAAATGCAGGCGAAACAAACGAGTTAGCTTCAGATCCATGCGAAACACATGATTTAGTTGCAAATCAATGCGATGTAGAGGGTTTAGCTTCAAATCCATGCGACAGACAAGATTTAGCTTCAAATCAATGCGATGTAGAAAGTTCAGCTTCAAATCCATGCGACGCACATGATTTAGCTTCAAATACTTGCGATATAAGTGATATAGCTTCAAAATCTGGAGGAACAAACGAGGCAGCTTCAATTCCATGCGAAACAAATGATTTAGCTTCAAATCAATGCGAAGTAGAGGGCTTAGCTTCAAATCCATGCGTAACAAATGGTTTAGCTACAAATACTTGTGATATACATTATTTAGCTACAACTGCATGCGAAACAAACGAGTTAGCTTCAAATACATGGGATACACATGATTTAGCTTCAAATCAATGCGATGTAGAGGGTTTAGCTTCAAATCCATGCGATACACAAGATTTAGCTTCAAATCAATGCGATGTAGAAAGTTCAGATTCAAATCCATGCGACGCACATGATTTAGCTTCAAATGCTTGCGATATAAGTGATATAACTTCAAAATCTGGAGGAACAAACGAGGTAGCTTCAATTCCATGCGAAACAAATGATTTAGCTTCAAATCAATGCGAAGTAGAGGGCTTAGCTTCAAATCCATGCGAAGCAAATGGTTTAGCTACAAATACTTGTGATATACATTATTTAGCTACCACTGCATGCGAAACAAACGAGTTAGCTTCAAATACATGGGATACACATGATTTAGCTTCAAATCAATGCGATGTAGAAGGTTTAGCTTCAAATCCATGCGAAACAAATGGTTTAGCTACAAATACTTGTGATATACATTATTTAGCTACAACTGCATGCGAAACAAACGAGTTAGCTTCAAATCAATGCGAAACACATGATTTAGCTTCAAATCAATGCGATCTAGAAGGTTTAGCGTCAAATCCATGCGATTTACAAGGTTTAGCTTCAAATCAATGCGATGTAGAAGGTTCAGCTTCAAATCCATGCGACACATATGATTTAGCTTCAAATACTTGCGATATAAGTGATATAGCTTCAAAAGCAGGAGGAACAAACGAGGTAGCTTCAATTCCACGCGAAACAAATGATTTAGCTTCAAATCAATGCGAAGTAGAAGGCTTAGCTTCAAATCCATGCGAAACAAATGGATAAGATACAAATGCTTGTGATATACATTATTTAGCTACAACTGCATGCGAAACAAACGAGTTAGCTTCAAATCAATGCGAAACACATGATTTAGCTTCAAATCAATGCGATGTAGAAGGCTTAGCTTCAAATCCATGCGAAACCAATGGTTTAGTTACAAATACTTGTGATATACACTATTTAGCTACAACTGCATGCGAAACAAACGAGTTAGCTACAAATACATGGGAAACACATGATTTAGCTTCAAATCAATGCGATGTAGAAGGTTTAGCATCAAATCCATGCGATACAAATGATTGAGTTTCAAACACTTGGGATAAAGGTGATATAGCTTCAACTGCATGCGAAACAAACGAGTTACCTTCAAATCCACGCGAAACACATGATTTAGCTTCAAATCAAATTGATGTAGAAGGTTAAGCTTCAAATCCATGCGAAACAAATGATTGAGCTTCAAACACTTGGGATATAGGTGGTATATTTTCGACTGCACGCGAAACACATGAGTTAGCTTCAAATCAATGCGATGTAGAAGGTTTAGCATCAAATCCATTCGATACAAATGATTGAGCTTCAAACACTTGGGATAAAGGTGATATAGCTTCAACTGCATGCGAAACAAACGAGTTACCTTCAAATCCACGCGAAACACATGATTTAGCTTCAAATCAATTTGATGTAGAAGGTTTAGCTTCAAATCCATGCGAAACAAATGATTTAGCTTCAAATCCATGCGAAACGAATGATTTAGCATAAAATACTTGCGAATATATGTGATATAGCTTCAAATGCAGGCGAAACAAACGAGTTAGCTTCAGATCCATGCGAAACACATGATTTAGTTGCAAATCAATGCGATGTAGAGGGTTTAGCTTCAAATCCATGCGACAGACAAGATTTAGCTTCAAATCAATGCGATATAGAAAGTTCAGCTTCAAATCCATGCGACGCACATGATTTAGCTTCAAATCCTTGCGATATAAGTGATATAGCTTCAAAATCTGGAGGAACAAACGAGGCAGCTTCAATTCCATGCGAAACAAATGATTTAGCTTCAAATCAATGCGAAGTAGAGGGCTTAGCTTCAAATCCATGCGTAACAAATGGTTTAGCTACAAATACTTGTGATATACATTATTTAGCTACAACTGCATGCGAAACAAACGAGTTAGCTTCAAATACATGGGATACACATGATTTAGCTTCAAATCAATGCGATGTAGAGGGTTTAGCTTCAAATCCATGCGATACACAAGATTTAGCTTCAAATCAATGCGATGTAGAAAGTTCAGCTTCAAATCCATGCGACGCACATGATTTAGCTTCAAATACTTGCGATATAAGTGATATAACTTCAAAATCTGGAGGAACAAACGAGGTAGCTTCAATTCCATGCGAAACAAATGATTTAGCTTCAAATCAATGCGAAGTAGAGGGCTTAGCTTCAAATCCATGCGAAGTAGAGGGCTTAGCTTCAAATCCATGCGAAACAAATGGTTTAGCTACAAATACTTGTGATATACATTATTTAGCTACCACTGCATGCGAAACAAACGAGTTAGCTTCAAATACATGGGATACACATGATTTAGCTTCAAATCAATGCGATGTAGAGGGTTTAGCTTCAAATCCATGCGATACACAAGATTTAGCTTCAAATCAATGCGATGTAGAAAGTTCAGCTTCAAATCCATGCGACGCACATGATTTAGCTTCAAATACTTGCGATATAAGTGATATAACTTCAAAATCTGGAGGAACAAACGAGGTAGCTTCAATTCCATGCGAAACAAATGATTTAGCTTCAAATCAATGCGAAGTAGAGGGCTTAGCTTCAAATCCATGCGAAGTAGAGGGCTTAGCTTCAAATCCATGCGAAACAAATGGTTTAGCTACAAATACTTGTGATATACATTATTTAGCTACCACTGCATGCGAAACAAACTAGTTAGCTTCAAATCAATGCGAAACACATGATTTAGCTTCAAATCAATGCGAAGTAATAGGCTTAGCTTCAAATCCATGCGAAACAAATGGTTTAGCTACAAAAATACTTGGATATACATTATGAAGCTACAACTGCATGCGACACAAACGAGTTAGATTCAAATCCATGCGAAACACATGATTCAGCTGCAAATCAATGCGATGTAGAAGGATTAGATTCAAATCCATGCAAAACACGTGATTTAGGATCCAATCAATGCGAAGTAGAAGCCTTAACTTCAAATCCATGCGAAACATATGCTTTAGCTTCAAATACTTGCGATATAAATGATGTAGCTTCAAATACAGGAGAAACAAACGAGTTAGCTTCAAATCCATGCAAAACACACGATTTAGCTTCAATTCAATGCCAAGTAGAAGGCTTAGCTTCAAATCCATGCGACACAACTGATTGAGCATCAAATACTTGCGATATAAATGATATAGCTTCAAATGCAGGCGACACAAACGAGTTAGCTTCATATCCATGCGAATCACATGATTTAGCTTCAAATCCAAGCGAAACACATGATTTGTCTCCAAATCAATGCGATGTATAAGGTTTAGCTTCAAATCTGCGCGAAACAAATGATTTAGCTTCAAATACTTACGATATAAGGGATATAGCTTCAGATGCAGGCGAAACGAACGAGTTAGCTTCAAATCCATACAAAACACATGATTTAGCCTCAAATCAATGCGAAGTAGAAGGTTTAGCTTCAAATGCGTGCGAAACAAATGATTTTGGCATCAAATACTTGCGATATAAATGACATAGCTTCAAATGCAGGCGACACAAACGAGTTAGCTTCAAATCCATGCGAAACACATGATTTAGCTTCAAATCTAAGCGAAACACATGATTTATCTTCAAATCAATGCGATGTAGAAGGTTTAGCTTCAAATCTGTGCGAAACAAATGATTTAGCTTCTAATCAATGCGAAGTAGAAGGCTTAGCTTCAAATCCATGCGGAACAAGGGGATTAGTTTCAGATACTTACGATATACATAATTTGGCTTCAACTGCATGCGAAATCAACGAGTTAGCTTCAAGTCCACGCGAAACACTTGATTTAGATTCAAATCAATGATATGTAGAAGGTTTAGCTTCAAATCTGCGCGTTATAAATGATTTAGCTTCAAATACTTGCGATAAAAGTGATATAGCTTCAAATACTGGCGAAACAAACGAGTTAGATTCAAATCCATGTGAAACAAATCATTTAGCTCCAATTCCATGCGAAACACATGATTCAGCTACAAATCTATGCGATGTAGAAGGTCTAGCTTCAAATCCGTGCGAAACAAATGATTTAGCTTCAATTACTTGCAATATAAGTGATATAGCTTCAAATGCAGGCGAAACAAATGAGTTAGCTTCAAATCCATGCGAAACACATGATTCGTCTTCAAATCAAAGCGAAGTAGAAGGCTTAGCTTCAAATACTTGCGAATGTAAGTGCTATAGCTTCAAATGTAGGCGACACAAACGAGTTAGCCTCAAATCCATGCAAAACACGTGAGTAAGCTAAAAATGCATGCGAAAAACATGATTTAGGTTGAAATTCATGGGAAACACGTGGTTTAGCTTCAAATACATGCGAAGTAGAAGGATCTGCTTCAAATCCATGCGAATCAAATGGTTTAGCTCCAAATACTTCGGATATACATGATTTAGCTTCAACTGCAGGCGAAACAAACGAGGTAGCTTCAAATCCAAGCGACACAACTGATTTAACTTCAAATACTTGCCGTATAAGTGATATAGCTTCAAATGCAGACGAAACAAACGAGTTAGCTTCAAATCTATGCGATACACATGATTTATATGCAAATCAATGCGACCTAGAAGGCTTAGCTTCAAATCCATGCGGAACAAATGATTTAGCTTCAAATACTTGTGATATTAGTGATATAGATTCAACTGCAGACGTAACAAACGAGTTAGATTCAAATCAATGCGAAACTCATGATTTAGCTTCAAATCAATGCGAACTAGAAGTCTTAGCTTCAAAACCATGCGAAACAAATGATTTAGCTTCAAATCAATGCGAAGTAGAAAGCTTAGCTTCAAATCCATGCGAAACGAAAGATTTAGCTTTAAATACTTGCGAATATACGTGATATAGCTTCAAATACAGGCGACACAAACGAGTTTGCTTCAAATCCATGCCAAACACATGATTTAGCTTCAGATCCAAGCGAAACACATGATTTAGCTTCACACCAATGTGATGTAGAAGGCTTAGCTTCAAATCCGCGAGAAACAAATGATTTACATTCAAATACTTGCGATATAAGTGATATAGCTTCGAATGCAGGAGAGACAAATCAGTTACCTTCAAATCCATGCGAAACACTTGAATTAGCTTCAAATCAATGCGATGTAAAAGGTTTAGCTTCAAATCTGTGCGAAACAAATGATTTAGTTTCAAATACTTGCGATATAAGTGATATAGCTTCATATGCAGGCGAAACAAAAGAGTTAGTTTCAAATCCATGCGGAACACATGATTTAACTTCAAATCAATGCGAAGTAGAAGGCTTATATACAAATCCATGCGATACAAATCGTTTAGCTTCAAATACTTGTGATATACATGATTTAGCTTCAGCTGCATTCGAAACAGACGAGTTAACTTCTAATCCACGCGAAATACATTATTTAGTTTCAAAAGAGTGCCAATTAGAAGGCTTAGCTTCAAATACTTGCAGCATAAATGAAAGAGCTTCAAATGCAGGCGAAACAAACGAGTTAGCTTCAAATCCATGTGAAACAAATGATTTAGCTTCATAAACAAGGGAAACACATGATTTAGCTTCAAATCAATGCGATGTAGAAGGTTTAGATTCAAATCTGAGCACAACAAATGACTCATCTTCAAATACTCTCGATATTGGTGATATAGCTTCAAATGCAGACGAAACACACGATCAGCTTCAAATCCATGCGAAACAAATGATTTAGTTTCAAGTCAATTCTTAGTAGAAGGCTTGGCTCCAAATCCAAGCGAAACAAATGGCTTAGATACAGATACTTGTGATATACATGATTTAGCTTCAGCTGCATGCGAAACAAACGAGTTAGCTTCAAATCCAAGCGAGAGACGTGATTTAGCTGCAAATCAGTGCGAAGTAGAAGGCTTAGCTTCAAATACATGCGAAACACACGATTTAGCTTCAAATCAATGCGATGTAGAAGGTTTAGCTTCAAATCCAAGCGAAACACATGATTTAGCTTCATATCCATAGGATGTAGAAGGTTTAGCTTCAAATCCATGCGAAACACATTATTTTAGCTGCAAATCAGTGCGAAGTAGAAGGCTCAGGTTCAAATCAATGCGAATCAAATGGTTTATCTACAAATACGTGTGAACACATGATTTAGCTTCAAATCAATGCGATGTAGTAGGTTTAGCGTGAAACCCAAGCGAAACACATGACCTAGCTTCAAATCAATGCGATGTAGAAGGTTTAGCTTCAAATCCACGCGAAGCGAATGATTTAGCTTCAAATACTTGCGATATAAATGATGTAGATTCAAATGCAGGTGAAACAAATGATTTAGCTTCAAATACTCTCGATATTAGTGATAACTTCAAATGCAGACGAAACACACGAGTTGGCTTTAAATCCATGGCGAAACAAATGATTTAGTTTCAAGTCAATTCTTAGTAGAAGGATTAGCTTCAAATCCATGCGAAACAAATGATTTCGCTTCAAATACTTGCGAATATAAGGGATGCAGCTTCAAATGCATGCGAAACAAATGATTTAGATTCAAGTCAATTCTTAGTAGAAGGCTTGGCTTCAAATCTAAGCGAAACAAATGGCTTAGACTCAGATACTTGTGATATTCATGATTTAGCTTCATCTGCATACGAAACAAACGAGTTAGCTTCAAATCCATGCGAAACACACGATTTAGCTTCAAATCAATGCGATGTAGAAGGTTTAGCTTCAAATCCGCGCGAAACAAATGATTTAGATTCAAATACTTGCGATATAAGTGATATCGATATAAATCAAAGCGAAGTCGAAGGCTTATCTTCAAATCCATGTGATACAAATGGTTTAGCTTCAAATACTTGTGATATACAAGATTTAGCTTCAACTGCGTTCGAAGCAGACGAGTTAGCTCCGAATCCACGCGAAACACATTATTTAGCTTCAAAATAATGCGAATTAGAAGGCTTAGCTTCAAATCCATGCGAGACGGAAGATGTAGCTCCAAATACTTGCGAATATAAGTGACATAGCTGCAAACGCAGGCGAAACAAACGAGTTAGCAACAGATCCATGCGAAACACATGATTTGGGTTCAAATCAAAGCGAAGTAGAAGGCTTAGCTTCAAATCCATGCGAATCAAATGGCTTAGCTGCAAATACTTGTGATATACATGATTTAGTTTCAACTGCATGCAAAACAAACGAGTTTGCTTCAAATACATGCGAAACACATGATTTTGCTTCAAATGAATGCGACGTAGAAGGATTAGCTTCAAATCCAAGCGAATCAAATGGTTTAGCTTCAAATTCTTGTGATATACATGATTTAGCTTCAACTGGATTCGAAACAAACGAGACAGCTTCAAATCCATGCGAAACACATGATTTAGATTATAATCACTGCGAAGTAGATGGCTTAGCTTTAAGTCCATTCGAAACACATGATTTAGCTTGAAATCAGTGCGAAGTAGAAGGCTTAGCTTCAAATGCATGCGAATCAAATGGTTCAGCTTCAAATCCATGCAAAACACGTGATTTAGATTCCAATCAGTGCAAAGTAGAAGGCCTAGCTTCAAATCCATGCGAAACAAATGATTTAGCTTCAAATACTTGCGATATAAATGACACAGCTTCATATGCAGTCGAAACGAACGAGTTAGCTTCAACTCCATGCGATGCACATGATTTTGATGCAAATCAATGCGACGTAGCAGGTTTAGCTTCAAATCCATACAAAACAAACGACATAGAATCAGATACTTGCGATATAACTGATATAGCTCCAAATGCAGATGAATGAAACGAGTTAGCTGCAAAATCCAAGCGAAACACATGATCTAGCGTGATATCAATGCGAAGTAGAAGGCTTAGCTTCACATCCATGCGAATCAAATGGATTAGCTCCAAATACTTCGGATATACATGATTTAGCTTCAACTGCAGGCGAAACAAACGAGTTAGCTTCAAATCCAAGCGACACAACAGATTTAACATCAAATACTTGCGATATGAGTGATATAGCTTCAAATGCAGTCGAAACAACCGAGTTAGCTTCAAATCCATGCGAAACACATGATTTATATGCAAATCAATGCGACGTAGAAGCCTTAGCTTCAAATCCATGAGGAACAAATGATTTAGCTTCAAATAATTGTGATATAAGTGATGTAGATGCAACTGCAGGCGTAACAAACGAGTTAGCTTCAAATACGTGCGAAACCTTCTGATTTAGCTTCAAATCAATGCGAAGTACAGGGCTTAGCTTCAAATCCATGCGAAACGAATGATTTAGCGTCAAATACTTGCGAATATAATGGATACAGCTTCAAATGTATGCGAAACAAACGAGTTAGCTTCAAATACTTGCGATATAAATGAAGTAGGTTCAGAAGCTGGAAAAACGAACGAGTCAGATTCAAATCCATGCGAAACACATGATCTGTATTCATATCAATACGAAGTAGAAGGCTTAGCTTCAAATCCATGCGACACAACTGATTGAGCATCAAATACTTGCGATATAAATGATATAGCTTCAAATGCAGGCGACACAAACGAGTTTGCTTCAAATCCATGCGAAACACATGATTTAGCTTCAAATCCAAGCGAAACACATGATTTAGCTTCATATCAATGCGATGTAGAAGGTTTAGCTTCAAATCCCTGCAAAACAAAAGATTTAGCATCAGATACTTGCGATATAAGTGATATATCTTCAAATGCAGTCGAATCAAACGAGTTTGCTGCAAAAACCATGCGAAACACATGATTTAGATTCAAATCAAGGCGAAGTAGAAGCCTTCGCTTCAAATCCTTGCGATATAAATGAAACAGCTTCAAATGCAGACAAAACAGACGAATTAGCTTCACATCCGTGCGAAACACATGATTTAGCTTCATATCCAAGGGTAACATATGATTTAGCTACAAATCAATGCGATGTAGGAGGTTGAGCTTCGAATCCATGCGAAACAAATGGTTTAGCTTCAACTACTTGTGATATACATGATTTAGCTTCAACTGCATGCGAAACAAACGAGCTAGCTTCAAATCCATGCGAAACACATGATTTAGCTTCAAATAATTGCGAAGTAGATGGCTTGGCTTCAAATCCATGCGAAACAAATGGATTCGCGTCAAATACTTGCGATATAAATGAAATAGCTTCAACTGTATGCGAAACAAACGAGTTAGCTTCAAATTTATGCAAAACACATGATTAAGCTTCAAAGGCATGCGAAACACATGATTAATCTTCAAATACATGCGAAACACATGGTTTAGCATCAAATACATGCGAAACAAATTGTTTAGCCGCAGATACTTACGATATACATGATTTAGCTTCAACTGCATGCGAAACAAACGAGTTTGCTTCAAATACATGCGAAACACATGATTTTGCTTCAAATGAATGCGACGTAGAAGGATTAGCTTCAAATCCGTGCGAATCAAATGGTTTAGTTTCAAATACTTGTGATATACATGATTTAGTTTCAACTGCATACGAAACAAACGAGTTAGCTTCAAAATCCAAGCAAAACACATGATTCAGCTGCAAATCATCGCGATGTAGAAGGTTTAGCTTCAAATCCATTCGAAACAAATGATTAGCTTGAAACACTTGGGATATAAGCGATATAGCTTCAAATGCAGACGAATCAAACAAGTTAGCTTGAAAATCCATGCGATACGCATGATTTAGCTTCAATTCAATGCGAAGTAGAAGGATTAGCTTCAAATCCATGCGAATCAAATGATTTAGGTTTAGATACTTGCGACATAGGTGATACAGCTTCAACTGCAGGGGAAACATACGAGTTAGCTTCAAATCGATGCAAAACACATGATTCAGCTTCAAATCAATGCTATGTAGAAGATTTAGCATCAAATCCATGCGGAACAAATGATTTAGATTCAGATACTTGCGATGTAAGTGATATAGTATCAAATGCAGGCGAAACAAACGAGGTAGCTTCAAATCCATGCGAAACAAATGATTTAGCTGCAAATCAGTGCGAAGTAGATGGCTCAGGTTCAAATCCATGCGATTCAAATGGTTAATCTTCAAATACTTGTGAAAGACATGATTTAGCTTCAACTGCATGCGGAACAAACGAGTTAGCTTCAAATCAATGCGATGTAGAAAGTTTAGCTTCAAATCCATGCGAAACAAATGGTTGAGCTACAAATACTTGTGATATATATTATTTAGCTACAACTGCATGCGAAACAAACGAGTTAGCTACAAATCCATGCGAAACACACGATTTAGGTTCAAATCAATGCGATGTAGAAGGTTTAGCTTCAAATCCATGCGAAACACATTATCTAGCTGCAAATCAGTGCGAAGTAGATGGCTCAGGTTCAAATCCATGCGATTCAAATGGTTAATCTTCAAATACTTGTGAAAGACATGAATTAGCTTCAACTGCATGCGAAACAAACGAGTTAGCTTCAAATCAATGAGATGGAGAAAATTTAGCTTCAAATCCATTCGAAATACATGATTTAGCTTCAAATCAGTGCGTTCTAGGAGGCTTAGCATCAAAACCCATGCGAAACAAACGAGTTAGCTTCAAATCCATGCGAAACACATGATTTTGCTTCAAATCAATACGAAGTAGAAGGCTCAGGTTCAAATCCATGCGAAAAAAATGATTTAGCTTCAGATACTTGCGATATAAGTGGTATAGCTTCAAATGCAAGAGGAACGAACGAGATAGCTTCAAATCCATGCGAAACACATGATTTATCTTCAAATCAATGCGATGTAGAAGGTTCAGCTTCAAGTCCATGCAAAACACGTGATTCAGCTTCCAATTAATGCGAAGTAGAAGGCTTAGCTTCAAATCCATGCGAAACAAATGGTTTAGCTTCAAATACTTGTGATATACGTTATTTAGATTTAACTGTATGCGCAACGAACGAGTTAGCTTCAAATCCATGCGAAACACACGATTTAGCTGCAAATCAATGCGATGTAGAAGGTTTAGCTTCAAATCCATGTGAAACAAATGATTGAGCTTCACACACTTGGGATATAATTGCTATAGCTTCAACTGCATGCGAAACAAACGAGTTACCTTCAAATCCATGCGAAACACATGAATTGGTTCAAATGAATGCGATGTAGAAGGTTTAGCTTCAAATCGAAGCGAACCACATGATTTAGCTTCAAATACTTGCGATATAGGTGATATAGATTCAAATACAGGCGAAACGAACGATTTAGCTTCAAATCCATGCGATACACAAGATTCATTTGCAAATCAATTCGATGTAGAATGTTCAGCTTCAAATCCATGCGACACATATGATTTAGCTTCAAACATTTGGGATATAGGTGATATAGCTCCAACTGCATGCGAAACAAACGAGTTACCTTCAAATCCACGCGAAATACATGAGTCAGCTTCAAATCCATGCGACACATATGATTTAGGTTCAAATCAATGCGAAGTAGAAGGCTTAGCTTCAAATCCGTGCGAAACAAATGATTTAGCTACAAATGCTTGCGATATACATTATTAAGCTACAACTGCATGCGAAACAAACGAGTTAGCTTCAAATCCATTCGAAACACATGATTTAGGTTCAAATCAATGCGATGTAGAAGGTTCAGCTTCAAATCCATGCAAAACACGTGATTTAGCTTCCTATTAATGCGAAGTAGAAGGCTTAGCTTCAGTTCTATGCGAAACAAATGATTTAGCTTCAAATCAATGCGAAGTACAAGGCTTAGCTTCAAATCCATGCGAAACAAATGATTTAGCTACAAATACTTGTGATATACATTAGTTAGATACAACTGCATGCGAAACAAACGAGTTAGCTTCAAATGCACGCGAAACACATGATTTAACTTCAAATCAGTGCGAAGTAGAAGGCTTAGCTTCAAATCCATGCGAATCTAATGGTTCGGCTTCAAATACTTGTGAAATGCATGATTTAGCTTCAACGGCATGCGAAACAAGGAGTTACCTTCAAATCCACGCGAAACACATAATTTAGCTTCAAATGAATGCGAAGTAGCAGGTTTAGCTTCTAATCCATGCAAAACACGTGATTTAGGATCCAATCAATGCCAAGTAGAAGGCTTAGCTTCAAATCCATGCGAATCAATTGTTTAGCTGCAAATACTTGTGATATACATGATTTAGCTTCAACTGTATTCGTAGCAAACGAGTTAGCTCCAAATCCACGCGAAACACATGATTTAGCTTAAAATCAATGCGATGTAGAAGGTTTAGCTTCAAATCCATGCGATTTACAAGATCTAGCTTCAAATCAATGCGATGTAGAAGGTTCATCTTCAAATCCTTGCGACACATATGATTTAGCTTCAAATACTTGCGATATAAGTGATATAGCTTCAAAAGCAGGAGGAACAAACGAGGTAGCTTCAATTCCACGCGAAATAAATGATTTAGCTTCAAATCAATGCGAAGTAGAAGGTTTAGCTTCAAATCCATGCGATACACAAGATTTAGCTTCAAATCAATTCGATGTAGTAGGTTCAGCTTCAAATCCATGCGACACATATGACTTAGCTTCAAATACTTGCGATATAAGTGATATGGATTCAAATACAGGCGAAACGAACGAGTTAGCTTCAAATCCATGCGAAACACATGATTCATTTGCAAATCAATGCGATGTAGAAGGTTCAGCTTCAAATCCATGCAAAACACGTGATTTAGCTTCCAATTAATGCGAAGTAGAAGGTTTAGCTTCAAATCCATGCGATACACAAGATTCATTTGCAAATCAATTCGATGTAGAAGGTTCAGCTTCAAATCCATGCGACACATAGAATTTAGCTTCATACACTTGGGATATAGGTGGTATAGCTCCAACTGCATGCGAAACAAACGAGTTACCTTCAAATCCACGCGAAATACATGAGTCAGCTTCAAATCCATGCGACACATATGATTTAGCTTCAAATACTTGCGATATAAGTGATATAGCTTCAAAAGCAGGAGGAACAAACGAGGTTGCTTCAGTTCTATGGGAAACAAATGATTTAGCTTCAAATCAATGCGATACACAAGATTCATTTGCAAATCAATTCGATGTAGAAGGTTCAGCTTCAAATCCATGCGACACATATGATTTAGCTTCAAACATTTGGGATATAGGTGATATAGCTCCAACTGCATGCGAAACAAACGAGTTACCTTCAAATCCACGCGAAATACATGAGTCAGCTTCAAATCCATGCGACACATATGATTTAGCTTCAAATACTTGCGATATAAGTGATATAGCTTCAAAAGCAGGAGGAACAAACGAGGTTGCTTCAGTTCTATGCGAAACAAATGATTTAGCTTCAAATCAATGCGAAGTAGAAGGCTTAGCTTCAAATCCGTGCGAAACAAATGATTTAGCTACAAATACTTGCGATATACATTATTAAGCTACAACTGCATGCGAAACAAACGAGTTAGCTTCAAATCCATGCGAAACACATGATTTAGGTTCAAATCAATGCGATGTAGAAGGTTTAGCTTCAAATCCATGCAAAACACGTGATTTAGCTTCCTATTAATGCGAAGTAGAAGGCTTAGCTTCAGTTCTATGCGAAACAAATGATTTAGCTTCAAATCAATGCGAAGTACAAGGCTTAGCTTCAAATCCATGCGAAACAAATGATTTAGCTACAAATACTTGTGATATACATTATATAGATACAACTGCATGCGAAACAAACGAGTTAGCTTCAAATGCACGCGAAACACATGAATTGGTTCAAATGAATGCGATGTAGAAGGTTTAGCTTCAAATCCAAGCGAAACACATGATTTAGCTTCAAATACTTGCGATATAAGTGATATAGATTCAAATACAGGCGAAACGAACGAGTTAGCTTCAAATCCATGCGAAACACGTGATTCATTTGCAAATCGATGCGATGTAGAAGGTTCAGCTTCAAGTCCATGCAAAACACGTGACTTAGCTTCCAATTAATGCGAAGTAGAAGGCTTAGCTTCAAATCCATGCGAAACATATGGTTTAGCTTCAAATACTTGTGATATACGTTATTTAGATTTAACTGTATGCGCAACGAACGAGTTATCTTCAAATCCATGCGAAACACATGATTTAACTTCAAATCAAAGCGATGTAGAAGGTTTAGCTTCAAATCCATGTGAAACAAATGATTGAGCTTCACACACTTGGGATGTAGTTGCTATAGCTTCAACTGCATGCGAAACAAACGAGTTACCTTCAGATCCACGCGAAACACATGAATTGGTTCAAATGAATGCGATGTAGAAGGTTTAGCTTCAAATCGAAGCGAACCACATGATTTAGCTTCAAATACTTGCGATATAAGTGATATAGATTCAAATACAGGCGAAACGAACGAGTTAGCTTCAAATCCATGCGATACACAAGATTCATTTGCAAATCAATTCGATGTAGAAGGTTCAGCTTCGAATCCATGCGACACATATGATTTAGCTTCAAATACTTGCGATATAAGTGATATAGCTTCAAAAGCAGGAGGAACAAACGAGGTTGCTTCAGTTCTATGCGAAACAAATGATTTAGCTTCAAATCAATGCGAAGTAGAAGGCTTAGCTTCAAATCCGTGCGAAACAAATGATTTAGCTACAAATACTTGCGATATACATTATTAAGCTACAACTGCATGCGAAACAAACGAGTTAGCTTCAAATCCATGCGAAACACATGATTTAGGTTCAAATCAATGCGATGTAGAAGGTTTAGCTTCAAATCCATGCAAAACACGTGATTTAGCTTCCTATTAATGCGAAGTAGAAGGCTTAGCTTCAGTTCTATGCGAAACAAATGATTTAGCTTCAAATCAATGCGAAGTACAAGGCTTAGCTTCAAATCCATGCGAAACAAATGATTTAGCTACAAATACTTGTGATATACATTATTTAGATACAACTGCATGCGAAACAAACGAGTTAGCTTCAAATGCACGCGAAACACATGAATTGGTTCAAATGAATGCGCTGTAGAAGGTTTAGCTTCAAATCCATGCGATACACAAGATTTTGCTTCAAATCAATGCGATGTAGAAGTTTCAGCTTCAAATGCATGCGACACATATGATTTAGCTTCAAATACTTGCGATATAAGTAATATAGCATCAAAAGCTGGAGGAACAAACGAGTTAGCTTCAAGTCCATGCGAAACACATAATTTAGCTTCTCATCAATGCGATGTAGAAGGTTTTGCTTCAAATCTGTGCGAAACAAATGATTTAGCTTCTAATACTTGCGATATAAGTGATATAGCTTCAAATGCAGGCGAAACAAACGAGTTAGCTACAAATCCAAGCGAAACACACGATTAAGCTTCAATTCAATGCCAAGTAGAAGGCTTAGCTTCAAATCCATGCGACACATATGATTTAGCTTCAAATACTTGCGATATAAGTGATATAGCTTCAAAAGCTGGAGGAACAAACGAGGTAGCTTCAATTCCATGAGAAACAAATGATTTAGCATCAAATTAATGCGAAGTAGAAGGCTTAGCTTCAAATCCATGCGAAACAAATGGTTTAGCTACAAATACTTGTGATATATATTATGAAGCTAGAACTGCATGCGACACAAACGAGTTAGATTCAAATCCATGCGTAACACATAATTTAGCTTCAAATCAATGCGATGTAGAAGGATTATCTTCAAATCCAAGCGAAACACATGATTTAGCTTCCAATACTTGCGCTATAATTGATTTAGCTTCAACTGCATGCGAAACAAACGAGTTACCTTCAAATCCACGCGAAACACATGATTTAGCTTCAAATCAATGTGATGTAGAAGGCTAAGCTTCAAATACATGCAAAACACATGATTTAGGATCCAATCAATGCGAAGTAGAAAGCTTAGCTTCAAAACCATGCGAAACAAATGGTTTAGCTTCAAATACTTGCGATATAAATGATACAGCTTCAAATACAGGAGAAACAAACGAGTTAGCTTCAAATCCATGCAAAATACACGATTTAGCTTCAATTCAATGCCAAGTAGAAGGCTTAGCTTCAAATCCATGCCAATCAATTGTTTAGCTGCAAATACTTGTGATATACATGATTTAGTTTCAACTGCATGCGAAACAAACGAGTTAGCTTCAAATTCATGCGAAACACAATATATAGCGTCAAATCAATGCGAAGTAGAAGGGAGAGCTTCAAATCCATGCGATACAAATGGTTTAGCTACAAATACTTGTGATATACATGATTTAGCTTCAACTGCATTCGAGACAAACGAGTTAGCTTCAAATCCGTGCGAAACACATGATTTAGGTTCAAATCAATGCGATGTAGTAGGTTTAGCTTCAAATCCATGCAAAACACGTGATTTAGCTTCCTATTATTCCGAAGTAGAAGGCATAGCTTCAAATCTATGCGAAACAAATGGTTTAGCTTCAAATACTTGTGATATACGTTATTTAGATTTAACTGCATGCGCAACGAACGAGTTAGCTTCAAATCCATGCGAAACACATGATTTAGCTGCAAATCAATGCGATGTAGAAGGTTTAGCTTCAAATCCATGCGATCTAGAAGGTTTAGCTTCAAATCCATGCGAAACAAATGATTTAGCTTCAAATCAATGCGAAGTAGAAGGGTTAGCTTCAAATCCATGCGAAACAAATGGATAAGATACAAATGCTTGTGATATACATTATTTAGCTACAACTGCATGCGAAACAAACGAGTTAGCTTCATATCCATGCGAAACACATGATTTGGTTGCAAATCAATGCGATGTAGAAGTTTCAGCTTCAAATGCATGCGACACATATGATTTAGCTTCAAATACTTGCGATATAAGTAATATAGCATCAAAAGCTGGAGGAACAAACGAGTTAGCTTCAAGTCCATGCGAAACACATAATTTAGCTTCTAATCAATGCGATGTAGAAGGTTTTGCTTCAAATCTGTGCGAAACAAATGATTTAGCTTCTAATACTTGCGATATAAGTGATATAGCTTCAAATGCAGGCGAAACAAACGAGTTAGCTACAAATCCAAGCGAAACACACGATTTAGCTTCAATTCAATGCCAAGTAGAAGGCTTAGCTTCAAATCCATGCGACACATATGATTTAGCTTCAAATACTTGCGATATAAGTGATATAGCTTCAAAAGCTGGAGGAACAAACGAGGTAGCTTCAATTCCAAGTGAAACAAATGATTTAGCTTCAAATTAATGCGAAGTAGAAGGCTTAGCTTCAAATCCATGCGGAACAAATGGTTTAGCTACAAATACTTGTGATATACATTATGAAGCTAGAACTGCATGCGACACAAACGAGTTAGATTCAAATCCATGCGTAATACATAATTTAGCTTCAAATCAATGCGATGTAGAAGGTTTAGCTTCAATTCCATGCGAATCAAATGATTTAGCTTCAAATACTTGTGATATACATGATTTAGCTTCAACTGAATGCGATGTAGAAGGTTTAGCTTCAAATCCAACTGAAACACATATGATTTAGCTTCAAATACTTGCGATATAAATGAAGTAACTTCAAATGCTGAGGATACAATCAAGTTAGCTTCAAATTCATGCAAAACACATGATTAAGCTTCAAATCCATGGGCAACACATGATTTAGGTTCATTGTCATGGTAAACACATGATTTAGCTTCACATACATGCGAAACAAATGGTTTAGTTTCAAATACTTGTCATATACATGATATATCTCCAACTGCATGCGAAACAAACGAGTTAGCTTCAAATCCATGCGAAAGACATGATTCAGGATCAAATCAGTGGGAAGTAGAAGGCTTACCATCAAATCCCATGCGAATCAAATGGTTTAGATTCAAATACTTGTGATATACATGATTTAGCTTCAACTGCATTCGACACAAACGAGTTAGCTTCAAATCCATTCGAAACACAATATTTAGCGTCAAATCAATGCGAAGTAGAAGACAGAGCTTCAAATCCATGCGATACAAATGGTTTAGCTTCAAATACTTGTGATATACATGATTTAGCTTCAACTGCATTCGAAACAAACGAGTTAGCTTCAAATCCGTGCGAAACACATGATTTAGGTTCAAATCAATGCGATGTAGAAGGTTTAGCTTCAAATCCATGCAAAACACGTGATTTAGCTTCCTATTAATGCGAAGTAGGAGACATAGCTTCAAATCTATGCGAAACAAATGGTTTAGCTTCAAATACTTGTGATATACGTTATTTAGATTTAACTGCATGGGCAACGAACGAGTTAGCTTCAAATCCAGGCGAAACACATGATTTAGCTGCAAATCAATGCGATGTAGAAGGTTTAGCTTCAAATCCATGCGATCTAGAAGGTTTAGCTTCAAATCCATGCGAAACAAATGATTTAGCTTCAAATCAATGCGAAGTAGAAGGCTTAGCTTCAAATCCATGCGAAACAAATGGATAAGACACAAATGCTAGTGATATACATTATTTAGCTACAACTGCATGCGAAACAAACGAGTTAGCTTCAAATCCATGCGAAACACATGATTTAGCTTCAAATCAATGCGATGGAGAAGGTTTAGCTTCAAATCCATGCGATTTACACGATTTAGCTTCAAATCAATGCGATGTATAAGGTTCAGCTTCAAATCCATGCGAAACACATGATTTAGCTTCAAACACTTGGGATATGGGTGGTGTAGCTTCAACTGCATGCGATGTAGAAGGTTTAGCTTCAAATCCAACTGAAACACATATGATTTAGCTTCAAATACTTGCGATATAAATGAAGTAACTTCAAATGCTGAGGATACAATCAAGTTAGCTTCAAATTCATGCAAAACACATGATTAAGCTTCAAATCCATGGGCAACACATGATTTAGGTTCATTGTCATGGTAAACACATGATTTAGCTTCACATACATGCGAAACAAATGGTTTAGTTTCAAATACTTGTCATATACATGATATATCTCCAACTGCATGCGAAACAAACGAGTTAGCTTCAAATCCATGCGAAAGACATGATTCAGGATCAAATCAGTGGGAAGTAGAAGGCTTACCATCAAATCCCATGCGAATCAAATGGTTTAGATTCAAATACTTGTGATATACATGATTTAGCTTCAACTGCATTCGACACAAACGAGTTAGCTTCAAATCCATTCGAAACACAATATTTAGCGTCAAATCAATGCGAAGTAGAAGACAGAGCTTCAAATCCATGCGATACAAATGGTTTAGCTTCAAATACTTGTGATATACATGATTTAGCTTCAACTGCATTCGAAACAAACGAGTTAGCTTCAAATCCGTGCGAAACACATGATTTAGGTTCAAATCAATGCGATGTAGAAGGTTTAGCTTCAAATCCATGCAAAACACGTGATTTAGCTTCCTATTAATGCGAAGTAGGAGACATAGCTTCAAATCTATGCGAAACAAATGGTTTAGCTTCAAATACTTGTGATATACGTTATTTAGATTTAACTGCATGGGCAACGAACGAGTTAGCTTCAAATCCAGGCGAAACACATGATTTAGCTGCAAATCAATGCGATGTAGAAGGTTTAGCTTCAAATCCATGCGATCTAGAAGGTTTAGCTTCAAATCCATGCGAAACAAATGATTTAGCTTCAAATCAATGCGAAGTAGAAGGCTTAGCTTCAAATCCATGCGAAACAAATGGATAAGACACAAATGCTAGTGATATACATTATTTAGCTACAACTGCATGCGAAACAAACGAGTTAGCTTCAAATCCATGCGAAACACATGATTTAGCTTCAAATCAATGCGATGGAGAAGGTTTAGCTTCAAATCCATGCGATTTACACGATTTAGCTTCAAATCAATGCGATGTATAAGGTTCAGCTTCAAATCCATGCGAAACACATGATTTAGCTTCAAACACTTGGGATATGGGTGGTGTAGCTTCAACTGCATGCGATACACAAGATTTTGCTTCAAATCAATGCGATGTAGAAGTTTCAGCTTCAAATGCATGCGACACATATGATTTAGCTTCAAATACTTGTGATATACGTTATTTAGATTTAACTGCATGCGCAACGAACTAGTTAGCTTCAAATCCATGCGAAACACGCGATTTAGCTTCAAATCAATACGAAGTAGAAGGTTTAGCTTCAAATCCATGCGAAGCAAATGATTTAGCTTCAAACACTTGGGGTATAAGTGATATAGCTTCAAATGCCGACTAATCAAACGAGTTAGCTTCAAATCCATGCGAAACACACGATTTAGCTGCAAATCAATGCGATGTAGAAGGTTTAGATTCAAATCCATGCCAAACACATGATTTAGCTTCAAATCTATGAGATGTAGAAGGTTTAGCTTCAAATCCATGCGAAACACATTATTTAGCTTCAAATCAATGCGCTGTAGAAGGTTTAGCTACAAGTCCATGCGATACACATGATTTAGCTTCAAATCAATGCGATGTAGTAGGTTCAGCTTCAAATCCATGCGATATAAGTGATATAGCTTCAAAAGCAGGAGGAACAAACGAGGTAGCTTCAATTCCATGCGATCAAATGATTTAGCTTCAAATACTTGTGATATACATGATATAGCTTCAAATGCAGGCGGAAAAAACGAGTTAGCTTCAAATCCATGCGAAAGACATGATTCAGCTTCAAATCAGTGCGTTCTAGGAGGCTTAGCATCAAAACCCATGCGAAACAAACGAGTTAGCTTCAAATCCATGCGAAACACATGATTTAGCTTCAAATCAATACGAAGTAGAAGGCTTAGCTTCAAATTCATGCGAGACGAAAGATTTAGCTTCAAATCCATGCGAAACAAATGATTTAGCTTCAAATCAATGCGAAGTAGAAGGCTTAGCTTCAAATCCATGCGAAACAAATGGATAAGATACAAATGCTAGTGATATACATTATTTAGCTACAACTGCATGCGAAACAAACGAGTTAGCTTCAAATCCATGCAAAACACATGATTTAGCTTCAAATCAATGCGATGTAGAAGGTTTAGCTTCAAATCCATGCGATTTACACGATTTAGCTTCAAATCAATGCGATGTAGAAGGTTCAGCTTCAAATCCATGCGAAACACATGATTTAGCTTCAAACACTTGGGATATGGGTGGTGTAGCTTCAACTGCATGCGATACACAAGATTTTGCTTCAAATCAATGCGATGTAGAAGTTTCAGCTTCAAATGCATGCGACACATATGATTTAGCTTCAAATACTTGTGATATACGTTATTTAGATTTAACTGCATGCGCAACGAACTAGTTAGCTTCAAATCCATGCGAAACACGCGATTTAGCTTCAAATCAATACGAAGTAGAAGGTTAGCTTCAAATCCATGCGAAGCAAATGATTTAGCTTCAAACACTTGGGGTATAAGTGATATAGCTTCAAATGCCGACTAATCAAACGAGTTAGCTTCAAATCCATGCGAAACACACGATTTAGCTGCAAATCAATGCGATGTAGAAGGTTTAGATTCAAATCCATGCCAAACACATGATTTAGCTTCAAATCCATGAGATGTAGAAGGTTTAGCTTCAAATCCATGCGAAACACATTATTTAGCTTCAAATCAATGCGCTGTAGAAGGTTTAGCTTCAAGTCCATGCGATACACATGATTTAGCTTCAAATCAATGCGATGTAGTAGGTTCAGCTTCAAATCCATGCGATATAAGTGATATAGCTTCAAAAGCAGGAGGAACAAACGAGGTAGCTTCAATTCCATGCGATCAAATGATTTAGCTTCAAATACTTGTGATATACATGATATAGCTTCAAATGCAGGCGGAAAAAACGAGTTAGCTTCAAATCCATGCGAAAGACATGATTCAGCTTCAAATCAGTGTGTTCTAGGAGGCTTAGCATCAAAACCCATGCGAAACAAACGAGTTAGCTTCAAATCCATGCGAAACACATGATTTAGCTGCAAATCAATGCGATGTAGAAGATTTAGCTTCAAATCCATGCGATCTAGAAGGTTTAGCTTCAAATCCATGCGAAACAAATGATTTAGCTTCTAATCAATGCGAAGTAGAAGGCTTAGGTTCAAATCCATGCGAAACAAATGGATAAGATACAAATGCTAGTGATATACATTATTTAGCTACAACTGCATGCGAAACAAACGAGTTAGCTTCAAATCCAAGCGAAACGACACTGATTTAGCTTCAAATACTTGTGATATACATGATATAGCTTCAAATGCATGCGAAAACAACGAGTTAGCTTCAAATCCATGCGAAACACACGATTTAGCTGCAAATCAATGCTATGTAGAAGGTTTAGATTCAAATCCATGCCAAACACTTCATTTAGCTTCAAATCCATGAGATGTAGAAGGGTTTAGCTTCAAATCCATGCGAAACACATTATTTAGCTTCAAATCAATGCGCTGTAGAAGGTTTAGCTTCAAGTCCATGCGATACACATGATTTAGCTTCAAATCAATGCGATGTAGTAGGTTCAGCTTCAAATCCATGCGATATAAGTGATATAGCTTCAAAAGCAGGAGGAACAAACGAGGTAGCTTCAATTACATGCGATCAAATGATTTAGCTTCAAATCAATACGAAGTAGAAGGCTTAGCTTCAAATTCATGCGAGACGAAAGATTTAGCTTAAAATCCATGCGAAACAAATGGTTTTAGCTTCAAATACTTGTGATATACGTTATTTAGATTTAACTGCATGGGCAACGAACCAGTTAGCTTCAAATCCATTCGAAACATAATATTTAGCGTCAAATCAATGCGAAGTAGAAGACAGAGCTTCAAATCCATGCGATACAAATGGTTTAGCTTCAAATACTTGTGATATACATGATTTAGCTTCAACTGCATTCGAAACAAACGAGTTAGCTTCAAATCCGTGCGAAACACATGATTTAGGTTCAAATCAATGCGATGTAGAAGGTTTAGCTTCAAATCCATGCAAAACACGTGATTTAGCTTCCTATTAATGCAAAGTAGAAGACATAGCTTCAAATCTATGCGAAACAAATGGTTTAGCACAAATACTTGCGATATAAGGGATATAGCTTCAGATGCAGGCAAAACGAACGAGTTAGCTTCAAATCCATACGAAACACATGATTTAGCTTCAAATCAATGCGAAGTAGAAGGTTTAGATTCAAATGCGTGCGAAACAAATGATTTTGGCATCAAATACTTGCGATATAAATGACATAGCTTCAAATGCAGGCGACACCATCGAGTTAGCTTCAAATCCATCCGAAACACATGATTTAGCTTCAAATCCAAGCGAAACACATGATTTATTTTCAAATCAATACGATGTAAAAGGTTTAGTTTCAAATCTGTGCGAAACAAATGATTTAGCATCAAATACTTGCGATATAAGGGATATAGCTTCAGATGCAGGCGAAACGAACGAGTTTGCTTCAAATCCATACGAAACACATGATTTAGCTTCAAATCAATGCGAAGTAGAAGGTTTAGCTTCAAATCCGTGCGGAACAAATGATTTTGGCATCAAATACTTGCGATATAAGTGATATAGCTTCAATGCTGGCCAAACAAACGAGTTTGCTTCAAATCCATGAGAAACACATGATTTAGCTTCAAATCCATGCGAAACAAATGGTTGAGCTACAAATAATTGTGACAGACATGATTTAGCTTCATCTGCATTCGAAACAAACGAGTTACCTTCAAATCCACGCGAAACACATGATTTAGCTTCAAATCAGTGCGAAGTAGAAGGCTTAGCTTCAAATCCATGCGAATCTAATGGTTCGGCTTCAAATACTTGTGAAATGCATGATTTAGCTTCAACTGCATGCGAAACAACGAGTTACCTTCAAATCCACGCGAAACACATAATTTAGCTTCAAATCAATGCGAAGTAGCAGGTTTAGCTTGAAATCCATGCGAAACAAATGATTGAGCTTCCAATACTTGCGATATAAATGATATAGCTTCAAATACAGCAGAAACAAACGAGTTAGCTTCAAATCCATGCAAAACACACGATTTAGCTTCAATTCAATGCAAGTAGAAGGCTTAGCTTCAAATGCATGCGAATGTATTGTTTAGCTGCAAATACATGTGATATACATAATTTAGTTTCAACTGCATGCGAAACAACGAGTTACCTTCAAATCCACGCGAAACACATAATTTAGCTTCAAATCAATGCGAAGTAGCAGGTTTAGATTCAAATCCATGCGAAACACATGATTCAGCTTCAAATACTGCGATATAAAGTGATATAGTTTCAAATGCAGGCGAAACGAACGAGTTAGCACGCAAATCCATGCGAAACACATGATTCAGCTGCAAATCAATGCGATGTAGAAGGTTTAGCTTCAAATCCATGCCAAACACATGATTTAGCTTCAAATCCATTGGATGTAGAAGGTTTAGATTCAAATCCATGCGAAACACATTATTTAGGTGCAAATCAGTGCGAAGTAGAAGGCTCAGGTTCAAAGCCATGCGATTCAAATGGTTCATCTTCAAATACTTGTGAAAGACATGATTTAGCTTCAACTGCATGCGAAACAAAGGGTTTACCTTCAAATCCACGCGAAACACATGATTCAGCTTCAAATCAATGTGATGTAGAAGGCTTAGTTTCAAATCCATGCAAAACACGTGATTTAGGATCGAATCAATGCGAAGTAGAAGGCTTAGCTTCAAATCCATGCGAAACAAATGGTTTAGCTTCAAATACTAGCGATATAAATGATACAGCTTCAAATACAGGAGAAACAAACGAGTTAGCTTCGAAATCCATTCAAAACACACGATTTAGCTTCAATTCAAAGCCAAGTAGAAGGCTTAGCTTCTAATACATGCGAAACAAATGGTTTAGCTTAAAATACTTGTGATATACATGATTCAGTTTCAACTGCATGCGAAACGAACGAGTTTGCTTCAAATCCATTCGAAACACAATATTTAGCGTCAAATCAATGCGAAGTAGAAGGCAGAGCTTCAAATCCATGCGAAACAAATGGTTGAGCTACAAATAATTGTGACAGACATGATTTAGCTTCAACTGCAATCGAAACAAACGAGTTACCTTCAAATCCACGCGAAACACATGATTTAGCTTCAAATCAGTGCGAAGTAGAAGGCTTAGCTTCAAATCCATGCGAATCTAATGGTTCGGCTTCAAATACTTGTGAAATGCATGATTTAGCTTCAACTGCATGCGAAACAACGAGTTACCTTCAAATCCACGCGAAACACATGATTTAGCTTCAAATACTTGCGATATAAGTGATATAGTTTCAAATGCAGGCGAAACGAACGAGTTAGCTTCAAATCCATGCGAAACACATGATTCAGCTGCAAATCAATGCGATGTAGAAGGTTTAGATTCAAATCCATGCCAAACACATGATTTAGCTTCAAATCCATGGGATGTAGAAGGTTTAGCTTCAAATCCATGCGAAACAAATTATTTAGGTGTAAATCTGTGCGAAGTAGAAGGCTCAGGTTCAGAGCCATGCGATTTAAATGGTTCATCTTCAAATACTTGTGAAAGTCATGATTTAGCTTCAATTGCATGCGAAACAAACGAGTTAGCTTCAAATCCATACGAAACACATGATTTAGCTTCAAATCAATGCGAAGTAGAAGGTTTAGATTCAAATGCGTGCGAAACAAATGATTTTGGCATCAAATACTTGCGATATAAATGATATAGCTTCAAATGCAGGCGACACAAACGAGTTAGCTTCAAATCCATGCGAAACACATGATTTAGCTTCAAATCCAAGCGAAACACATGATTTATCTTCAAATCAATGCGATGTAAAAGGTTTAGCTTCAAATCTGTGCGAAACAAATGATTTAGCACAAATACTTGCGATATAAGGGATATAGCTTCAGATGCAGGCGAAACGAACGAGTTAGCTTCAAATCCATACGAAACACATGATTTAGCTTCAAATCAATGCGAAGTAGAAGGTTTAGATTCAAATGCGTGCGAAACAAATGATTTTGGCATCAAATACTTGCGATATAAATGATATAGCTTCAAATGCAGGCGACACAAACGAGTTAGCTTCAAATCCATGCTAAACACATGATTCAGCTGCAAATTAATGCTATGTAGAAGGCTTAGATTCAAATCCATGCAAAACACGTGATTTAGGATCCAATCAATGCGAAGTAGAAGGCTTAGCTTCAAATCCATGCGAGACAAATGGTTTAGCATCAAATACTTGCGATAAAAATGATACAGCTTCAAATACAGGAGAAACAAACGAGTTAGCTTCAAATCCATGCAAAACACACGATTTAGCTTCAATTCAAAGCCAAGTAGAAGGCTTAGCTTCTAATACATGCGAAACAAATGGTTTAGCTTCAAATACTTGTGATATACATGATTCAGTTTCAACTGCATGCGAAACGAACGAGTTAGCTTCAAATCCATTCGAAACACAATATTTAGCGTCAAATCAATGCGAAGTAGAAGGCAGAACTTCAAATCCATGCGATACAAGTGGTTTAGCTACAAATACTTGTGATATACATTATTTAGCTACAACTGCATGCGAAACAAACGAGTTATCTTCAAATCTACGCGAAAACACATGAATTGGTTCAAATGAATGCGATGTAGAAGGTTTAGCTTCAAATCCAAGCGAAACACATGATTTAGCTTCAAATACTTGCGATATAAGTGATGTTGATTCAACTGCAGCGGAATGAACGAGTTAGCTTCAAATCCATGCGAAACACATGATTTAGCTGCAAATCAATGCGTTGTAGGAGGTTTAGCGTCAAATCCATGCGATACACTAGATTAAGCTTCAAATCAATGCGATGTAGAAGGTTTAGCTTCAAATCCAAGCGAAACACATGATTTAGCTTCAAATACTTGCGATATAAGTGATATAGTTTCAAATGCAGGCGAAACGAACGAGTTAGCTTCAAATCCATGCGAAACACATGATTCAGCTGCAAATCAATGCGATGTAGAAGGTTTAGATTCAAATCCATGCCAAACACATGATTTAGCTTCAAATCGATGGGATGTAGAAGGTTTAGCTTCAAATCCATGCGAAACACATTATTTAGGTGTAAATCTGTGCGAAGTAGAAGGCTCAGGTTCAGAGCCATGCGATTTAAATGGTTCATCTTCAAATACTTGTGAAAGACATGATTTAGCTTCAATTGCATGCGAAACAAACGAGTTAGCTTCAAATCCATACGAAACACATGATTTAGCTTCAAATCAATGCGAAGTAGAAGGTTTAGATTCAAATGCGTGCGAAACAAATGATTTTGGCATCAAATACTTGCGATATAAATGATATAGCTTCAAATGCAGGCGACACAAACGAGTTAGCTTCAAATCCATGCGAAACACATGATTTAGCTTCAAATCCAAGCGAAACACATGATTTATCTTCAAATCAATGCGATGTAAAAGGTTTAGCTTCAAATCTGTGCGAAACAAATGATTTAGCACAAATACTTGCGATATAAGGGATATAGCTTCAGATGCAGGCGAAACGAACGAGTTAGCTTCAAATCCATACGAAACACATGATTTAGCTTCAAATCAATGCGAAGTAGAAGGTTTAGATTCAAATGCGTGCGAAACAAATGATTTTGGCATCAAATACTTGCGATATAAATGATATAGCTTCAAATGCAGGCGACACAAACGAGTTAGCTTCAAATCCATGCTAAACACATGATTCAGCTGCAAATTAATGCTATGTAGAAGGCTTAGATTCAAATCCATGCAAAACACGTGATTTAGGATCCAATCAATGCGAAGTAGAAGGCTTAGCTTCAAATCCATGCGAGACAAATGGTTTAGCATCAAATACTTGCGATAAAAATGATACAGCTTCAAATACAGGAGAAACAAACGAGTTAGCTTCAAATCCATGCAAAACACACGATTTAGCTTCAA
>NW_027478007.1:0-39894 GCF_051020955.1 Megalopta genalis
ACATGGATTTTGAAGCTATCCCGTTTGATTCGTCGGCATTTGAAGCTATATCACTTATATCCCAAGTGTTTGATGCTAAATCATTTGTTTCGCATGGATTTGTAGCTAAACCTTCTACATCGCATTGATTTGAAGCTAAATCATGTGTTTCGCTTGTATTTGTAACTAAACCTTCTACATCGCATTGATTTGTAGCTAAATCATGTGTTTTGCATGGTTTTGATGCTAACTCGTTTGTTTCCCCTGCATTTGAAGCTATATCAGTTTATATCGCAAGTATCTGATGCTAAATCATTTGTTTCGCATGGATTTGAAGCTAAACCATCTACATCGCATTGATTTGCAGCTAAATCATGTGTTTTGCATGGAATTGATGCTAACTCGTTTGTTCCCCCCTGCATTTGAAACTATATCAGTTATATCGCAAGTATCCGATGCTAAATCATTAGTTTCGCATGGATTTGAAGCTAAGCCTTCTACTTCGCATGGATTTAAAGCTAAATCATTTGTTTCGCATGGATTTGAAGCTAAACCTTCTACATCGCATTGATTTGCAGCTAAATCATGTGTTTCGCATGTATTTGAAGCTAACTCGGTCGTTTCGCCTGCATTTGAAGCAATATCAATGTATCGCATGTATCTGAACCTAAATCATTTGTTTCGCATGGATTTGAAGCTATGCCTTCTACTTCGTATCGATTTGAAGTTAAATGATATGTATCGCACGGATTTTGAAGCTTCCCCGTTTGATTCGTCTGCATTTCCTGCTATATCACTTATATCCCAATTGTTTGAAGCTAAATCATTTGTTTCGCATGGATTTGAAGCTAATTCGCTCGTTTCGTCTGCATTTGATGCTATATCACTTATATCGCTTGTGTTTGAAGCTAAATCATTTGTTTCGCATGGATTTGAAGCTAAGCCTTCTACTTCCCTTTTAATTTGAAGCTAAATCATATGTTTCGCATGGATATGGAGCTAACTCGTTTGTTTCTCCTGCATTTGAAGCTATATCTCTTATATTGCAAGTATCTGAACCTAAATCATTTGTTTCGCATGGATTTGAAGCTAAGCCTTCTACTTCGCATTGATTTGAAGCTAAATCATGTGTTTCGCATGGATTTGAAGCTAACTCGTTAGTTTCGCCTGCATTTGAAGCAATATCAATGTATCGCAAGTATCTGATGCTAAATCATTTGTTTCGCATGGATTTGAAGCTAAACCTTCTACATCGCAATGATTTGCAGCTAAATCATGTGTTTCGCATGGATTTGAAGCTAAAACTTCTAAATCGCATTGATTTGAAGCTAAGTCATGTGATTCGCTTGGCTTTGAAGCTAACTCGTTTGTTTCGTCTGCATTTGAAGCTATATCACATATATCCCAAGTGTTTGAAGCTAAATCATGTGTTTCGCAGGGATTTGAATCTAACTCGCTAGTTTCGCCTGCATTTGAAGCAATATCAATGTATCGGGGAAGTATCTGAACCTAAATCATTTGTTTCGCATGGATTTGAAGCTAAGCCTTCTACTTCGTATCGATTTGAAGTTAAATGATATGCATCGCATGGATTTTGGAGCTTCCCCGTTTGATTCGTCTGCATTTCCTGCTATATCACTTATATCCCAAGTGTTTGTAGGTAAATCATTTCTTTCGCATGGATTTGAAGCTAAACCTTCTACATCGTATCGATTTGAAGCTAAATGATATGTATAGCATGGATTTTGAAGCTACCCCGTTTGATTCGTCTGCATTTGCAGCTATATCACTTATATCACAAGTGCTTGAAGCTAAATCATTTGTTTCGCATGGATTTGAAGCTAAACCATCTACATCGCATTGGTTTGCAGCTAAATCATGTGTTTTGCATGGATTTGATGCTAACTCGTTTGTTTCCCCTGCATTTGAAGCTATTTCAGTTATCTCGCAAGTATCTGATACTAAATCATTTGTTTCGCATGGATTTGAAGCTAAACCTTCTACATCGCATTGATTTGCAGCTAAATCATGCGTTTCGCATGGATTTGAAGCTAACTCGTTTGTTTCCCCTGCATTTGAAGCTATATCAGTTATATCGCAAGTATCTGATGCTAAATCATTTGTTTCGCATGGATTTAAAGCTAAACCTTCTACATCGCATTGATTTGCATCTAAATCATGTGTTTCGCATGGATTTGAAGCTAACTCGTTCGTTTCGCCTGCATTTGATGCTATATCACTTATATCGCAAGTGTTTGAAGCTAAATCATTTGTTTCGCATGGATTTGAAGCTAAACCTTCTACATCGCATTGATTTGAAGCTAAATCATGTGTTTCGCTTGGATTTGAAGCTATACCTTCTACATCGCATTGATTTGCAGCTAAATCATGTGTTTCGCATGGATTTGAAGCTAAACCATCTACATCGCATTGATTTGCAGCTAAATCATGTGATTTGCATGGATTTGATGCTAACTCGTTTGTTTCCCTGCATTTGAAACCATATCAGTTATATCGCAAGTAGCTGATGCTAAATCATTTGTTTCGCATGGATTTGAAGCTAAACCTTCTACATCGCATTGATTTGCAGCTAAATCATGTATTTTGCATGGATTTTATGCTAACTCGTTTGTTTCCCTTGCATTTGAAGCTATATCAGTTATATCGCAAGTATCTGATGCTAAATCATTTGCTTCACATGGATTTGAAGCTAATCCTGCTACATCGCATTGATTTCAAGCTAAATCATGTGTTTTGCATGGATTTGATGCTAACTCGTTTGTTCCCACTGCATTTGAAATTATATCAGTTATATCGCAAGTATCTGATGCTAAATCATTTGTTTCGCATGGATTTGAAGCTAAGCCATCTACTTCGCATAGATTTAAAGCTAAATCATTTGTTTCGCTTGGATTTGAAGCTAAACCTTTTACATCGCATTGATTTGCAGCTAAATCATATGTTTTGCATGGTTTTGATGCTAACTCGTTTGTTTCCACGGCATTTGAAGCTATATCAGTTATATCGCAAGTATCTGATGCTAAATCATTTGTTTCGTATAGATTTGAAGTTTAACCTTCTACATTGCATTGATTTGAAGCTAAATCATGTGTTGCGCTTGGATTTGAATCTATACCTTCTACATCGCATTGATTTGAAGCTAAATCATGTGTTTTGCATGGATTTGATGCTAACTCGTTTGTTCCCACTGCATTTGAAATTATATCAGTTATATCGCAAGTGTCTGATGCTAAATCATTTGTTTCGCATGGATTTGAAGCTAAGCCATCTACTTCGCATGGATTTAAAGCTAAATCATTTGTTTCGCTTGGATTTGAAGCTAAACCTTTTACATCGCATTGATTTGCAGCTAAATCATATGTTTTGCATGGTTTTGATGCTAACTCGTTTGTTTCCACTGCATTTGAACCTATATCAGTTATATCGCAAGTATCTGATGCTAAATCATTTGTTTCGCATGGATTTGAAGCTAAACCATCTACATCGCATTGATTTGCAGCTAAATCATGTGATTTGCATGGATTTGACGCTAACTCGTTTGTTTCTCCTGCATTTGAAGCTATGTCAGTTATATCGCCAGTATCTGATGCTAAATCATTTGTTTCGCATGGATTTGAAGCTAAACCTTCTACATCGCATTGATTTGAATCTAAATCATGTGTTTCGCTTGGATTTGAAACTATACCTTCTACATCGCTTGATTTGAAGCTAAGTCATGTGGTTTGCATGGATTTGATGCTCATTCGTTTGTTTCCCTGCATTTGAAGCTATTTCAGTTATATCGCAAGTATCTGAGGCCAAATCATGTGTTTCGCTTGGATTTGAAGCTAAACCTTTTACATCGCATTAATTTGCAGCTAAATCATATGTTTTGCATGGTTTTGATGCTAACTCGTATGTTTCCACTGCATTTGAAGCTATATCATTTATATCGCAAGTATCTGATGCTAAATCATTTGTTTCGCATGGATTTGAAGCTAAACCATCTACATCGCATTGATTTGCAGCTAAATCATGTGATTTGCATGGATTTGATGCTAACTCGTTTGTTTCCCCTGCATTTGAAGCTATATCAGTTATATCGCCAGTATCTGATGCCTAAATCATTTGTTTCGCTTGGATTTGAAGCTAAACCTTCTACATCGCATTGATTTGAAGCTAAATCATGTGTTTTGCATGGATTTGATGCTAACTCGTTTGTTCCCCCTGCATTTGAAATTATATCAGTTATATCGCAAGTATCTGATGCTAAATCATTTGTTTCGCATGAATTTGAAGCTAAGCCATCTACTTCGCAAGGATTTAAAGCTAAATCATTTGTTTCGCATGGATTTGATGCTAACTCGTTGTTTCCCCTGCATTTGAAGCTATATCAGTTATATCGCCAGTATCTGATGTTAAATCATTTGTTTCGCATGGATTTGAAGCTAAACCTTCTACATCGCATTGATTTGAAGCTAAATCATGTGTTTCGCTTGGATTTGAAGCTATACCTTCTACATCGCATTGATTTGCAGCTAAATCATGTGTTTCGCATGGATTTGTAGCTAACTCGGTCGTTTCGCCTGCATTTAATGCTATATCACTTATATCGCAAGTAACTGTAGCTAAATCATTTGTTTCGTATAGATTTGAAGTTTAACCTTCTACATGGCATTGATTTGAAGCTAAATCATGTGTTTCGTTTGGATTTGAAGATATACCTTGTACATCGCTTTGATTTGCAGCTAAATCATGTGTTTCGCATGGAATTGATGCTAACTCGTTTGTTTCCCCTGCATTTGAAGCTATTTCAGTTATATCGCAAGTATCTGATGCTAAATCATTTGTTTCGCATGGATTGAAGCTAAGCCTTCTACTTCGTATCGATTTGAAGTTAAATGATATGTATCGCATGGATTTTGATGCTTCCCCGTTTGATTCGTCTGCATTTCCTGCTATATCACTTATATCCCAAGTGTTTGTAGGTAAATCATTTGTTTCGCATGGATTTGAGGCTAAACCTTCTACATCGTATTGATTTGAAGCTAAATCATGTGTTGCGCTTGGATTTGAATCAGTAACTTCTACATCGCATTGATTTGAAGCTAAATCATGTGTTTCGTTTGGATTTGAAGATGTACCTTCTACATCGCTTCGATTTGAAGCTAAATCATGTGTTTTGCATTGAATTAATGCTAACTCGTTTGTTTCCCCTGCATTTGAAGCTATTTCGGTTATATCGCAAGTATCTGATGCTAAATCATTTGTTTCGCATGGATTTGAAGCTAAACCTTCTACATCGCATTGATTTGCATCTAAATCATGTGTTTCGCATGGATTTGAAGCTAACTCGTTCGTTTCGCCTGCATTTGATGCTATATCACTTATATCGCAAGTATTTGAAGGTAAATCATTTGTTTCGCATGGATTTGAAGCTAAACCTTCTACATCGCATTGATTTGAAGCTAAATCATGTGTTTCGCTTGTATTTGTAACTAAACCTTCTACATCGCATTGATTTGTAGCTAAATCATGTGTTTTGCATGGTTTTGATGCTAACTCGTTTGTTTCCCCTGCATTTGAAGCTATATCAGTTATATCGCAAGTATCTGATGCTAAATCATTTGTTTCGCATGGATTTGAAGCTAAACCATCTACATCGCATTGATTTGCAGCTAAATCATGTGTTTTGCATGGAATTGATGCTAACTCGTTTGTTCCCCCTGCATTTGAAACTATATCAGTTATATCGCAAGTATCCGATGCTAAATCATTAGTTTCGCATGGATTTGAAGCTAAGCCTTCTACTTCGCATGGATTTAAAGCTAAATCATTTGTTTCGCATGGATTTGAAGCTAAACCTTCTACATCGCATTGATTTGCAGCTAAATCATGTGTTTCGCATGTATTTGAAGCTAACTCGGTCGTTTCGCCTGCATTTGAAGCAATATCAATGTATCGCATGTATCTGAACCTAAATCATTTGTTTCGCATGGATTTGAAGCTATGCCTTCTACTTCGTATCGATTTGAAGTTAAATGATATGTATCGCACGGATTTTGAAGCTTCCCCGTTTGATTCGTCTGCATTTCCTGCTATATCACTTATATCCCAATTGTTTGAAGCTAAATCATTTGTTTCGCATGGATTTGAAGCTAATTCGCTCGTTTCGTCTGCATTTGATGCTATATCACTTATATCGCTTGTGTTTGAAGCTAAATCAATTTGTTTCGCATGGATTTGAAGCTAAGCCTTCTACTTCCCTTTTAATTTGAAGCTAAATCATATGTTTCGCATGGATATGGAGCTAACTCGTTTGTTTCTCCTGCATTTGAAGCTATATCTCTTATATTGCAAGTATCTGATGCTAAATCATTTGTTTCGCATGGATTTGAAGCTAAACCTTCTACATCGCAATGATTTGCAGCTAAATCATGTGTTTCGCATGGATTTGAAGCTAAAACTTCTAAATCGCATTGATTTGAAGCTAAGTCATGTGATTCGCTTGGCTTTGAAGCTAACTCGTTTGTTTCGTCTGCATTTGAAGCTATATCACATATATCCCAAGTGTTTGAAGCTAAATCATGTGTTTCGCAGGGATTTGAATCTAACTCGCTAGTTTCGCCTGCATTTGAAGCAATATCAATGTATCGGGGAAGTATCTGAACCTAAATCATTTGTTTCGCATGGATTTGAAGCTAAGCCTTCTACTTCGTATCGATTTGAAGTTAAATGATATGCATCGCATGGATTTTGGAGCTTCCCCGTTTGATTCGTCTGCATTTCCTGCTATATCACTTATATCCCAAGTGTTTGTAGGTAAATCATTTCTTTCGCATGGATTTGAAGCTAAACCTTCTACATCGTATCGATTTGAAGCTAAATGATATGTATAGCATGGATTTTGAAGCTACCCCGTTTGATTCGTCTGCATTTGCAGCTATATCACTTATATCACAAGTGCTTGAAGCTAAATCATTTGTTTCGCATGGATTTGAAGCTAAACCATCTACATCGCATTGGTTTGCAGCTAATCATGTGTTTTGCATGGATTTGATGCTAACTCGTTTGTTTCCCCTGCATTTGAAGCTATTTCAGTTATCTCGCAAGTATCTGATACTAAATCATTTGTTTCGCATGGATTTGAAGCTAAACCTTCTACATCGCATTGATTTGCAGCTAAATCATGCGTTTCGCATGGATTTGAAGCTAACTCGTTTGTTTCCCCTGCATTTGAAGCTATATCAGTTATATCGCAAGTATCTGATGCTAAATCATTTGTTTCGCATGGATTTAAAGCTAAACCTTCTACATCGCATTGATTTGCATCTAAATCATGTGTTTCGCATGGATTTGAAGCTAACTCGTTCGTTTCGCCTGCATTTGATGCTATATCACTTATATCGCAAGTGTTTGAAGCTAAATCATTTGTTTCGCATGGATTTGAAGCTAAACCTTCTACATCGCATTGATTTGAAGCTAAATCATGTGTTTCGCTTGGATTTGAAGCTATACCTTCTACATCGCATTGATTTGCAGCTAAATCATGTGTTTCGCATGGATTTGAAGCTAAACCATCTACATCGCATTGATTTGCAGCTAAATCATGTGATTTGCATGGATTTGATGCTAACTCGTTTGTTTCCCCTGCATTTGAAACCATATCAGTTATATCGCAAGTAGCTGATGCTAAATCATTTGTTTCGCATGGATTTGAAGCTAAACCTTCTACATCGCATTGATTTGCAGCTAAATCTTTTTTTTTGCATGGATTTTATGCTAACTCGTTTGTTTCCCTTGCATTTGAAGCTATATCAGTTATATCGCAAGTATCTGATGCTAAATCATTTGCTTCACATGGATTTGAAGCTAATCCTGCTACATCGCATTGATTTCAAGCTAAATCATGTGTTTTGCATGGATGTGATGCTAACTCGTTTGTTCCCACTGCATTTGAAATTATATCAGTTATATCGCAAGTATCTGATGCTAAATCATTTGTTTCGCATGGATTTGAAGCTAAGCCATCTACTTCGCATAGATTTAAAGCTAAATCATTTGTTTCGCTTGGATTTGAAGCTAAACCTTTTACATCGCATTGATTTGCAGCTAAATCATATGTTTTGCATGGTTTTGATGCTAACTCGTTTGTTTCCACGGCATTTGAAGCTATATCAGTTATATCGCAAGTATCTGATGCTAAATCATTTGTTTCGTATAGATTTGAAGTTTAACCTTCTACATTGCATTGATTTGAAGCTAAATCATGGTGTTGTTGCGCTTGGATTTGAATCTATACCTTCTACATCGCATTGATTTGAAGCTAAATCATGTGTTTTGCATGGATTTGATGCTAACTCGTTTGTTCCCCACTGCATTTGAAATTATATCAGTTATATCGCAAGTGTCTGATGCTAAATCATTTGTTTCGCATGGATTTGAAGCTAAGCCATCTACTTCGCATGGATTTAAAGCTAAATCATTTGTTTCGCTTGGATTTGAAGCTAAACCTTTTACATCGCATTGATTTGCAGCTAAATCATATGTTTTGCATGGTTTTGATGCTAACTCGTTTGTTTCCACTGCATTTGAACCTATATCAGTTATATCGCAAGTATCTGATGCTAAATCATTTGTTTCGCATGGATTTGAAGCTAAACCATCTACATCGCATTGATTTGCAGCTAAATCATGTGATTTGCATGGATTTGACGCTAACTCGTTTGTTTCTCCTGCATTTGAAGCTATGTCAGTTATATCGCCAGTATCTGATGCTAAATCATTTGTTTCGCATGGATTTGAAGCTAAACCTTCTACATCGCATTGATTTGAATCTAAATCATGTGTTTCGCTTGGATTTGAAACTATACCTTCTACATCGCTTTGATTTGAAGCTAAGTCATGTGGTTTGCATGGATTTGATGCTCATTCGTTTGTTTCCCCTGCATTTGAAGCTATTTCAGTTATATCGCAAGTATCTGAGGCCAAATCATGTGTTTCGCTTGGATTTGAAGCTAAACCTTTTACATCGCATTAATTTGCAGCTAAATCATATGTTTTGCATGGTTTTGATGCTAACTCGTATGTTTCCACTGCATTTGAAGCTATATCATTTATATCGCAAGTATCTGATGCTAAATCATTTGTTTCGCATGGATTTGAAGCTAAACCATCTACATCGCATTGATTTGCAGCTAAATCATGTGATTTGCATGGATTTGATGCTAACTCGTTTGTTTCCCCTGCATTTGAAGCTATATCAGTTATATCGCCAGTATCTGATGCTAAATCATTTGTTTCGCATGGATTTGAAGCTAAACCTTCTACATCGCATTGATTTGAAGCTAAATCATGTGTTTTGCATGGATTTGATGCTAACTCGTTTGTTCCCCTGCATTTGAAATTATATCAGTTATATCGCAAGTATCTGATGCTAAATCATTTGTTTCGCATGAATTTGAAGCTAAGCCACTACTTCGCAAGGATTTAAAGCTAAATCATTTGTTTCGCATGGATTTGATGCTAACTCGTTTGTTTCCCCTGCATTTGAAGCTATATCAGTTATATCGCCAGTATCTGATGTTAAATCATTTGTTTCGCATGGATTTGAAGCTAAACCTTCTACATCGCATTGATTTGAAGCTAAATCATGTGTTTCGCTTGGATTTGAAGCTATACCTTCTACATCGCATTGATTTGCAGCTAAATCATGTGTTTCGCATGGATTTGTAGCTAACTCGGTCGTTTCGCCTGCATTTAATGCTATATCACTTATATCGCAAGTAACTGTAGCTAAATCATTTGTTTCGTATAGATTTGAAGTTTAACCTTCTACATGGCATTGATTTGAAGCTAAATCATGTGTTTCGTTTGGATTTGAAGATATACCTTGTACATCGCTTTGATTTGCAGCTAAATCATGTGTTTCGCATGGAATTGATGCTAACTCGTTTGTTTCCCCTGCATTTGAAGCTATTTCAGTTATATCGCAAGTATCTGATGCTAAATCATTTGTTTCGCATGGATTTGAAGCTAAGCCTTCTACTTCGTATCGATTTGAAGTTAAATGATATGTATCGCATGGATTTTGATGCTTCCCCGTTTGATTCGTCTGCATTTCCTGCTATATCACTTATATCCCAAGTGTTTGTAGGTAAATCATTTGTTTCGCATGGATTTGAGGCTAAACCTTCTACATCGTATTGATTTGAAGCTAAATCATGTGTTGCGCTTGGATTTGAATCAGTAACTTCTACATCGCATTGATTTGAAGCTAAATCATGTGTTTCGTTTGGATTTGAAGATGTACCTTCTACATCGCTTCGATTTGAAGCTAAATCATGTGTTTTGCATTGAATTAATGCTAACTCGTTTGTTTCCCCTGCATTTGAAGCTATTTCGGTTATATCGCAAGTATCTGATGCTAAATCATTTGTTTCGCATGGATTTGAAGCTAAACCTTCTACATCGCATTGATTTGCATCTAAATCATGTGTTTCGCATGGATTTGAAGCTAACTCGTTCGTTTCGCCTGCATTTGATGCTATATCACTTATATCGCAAGTATTTGAAGGTAAATCATTTGTTTCGCATGGATTTGAAGCTAAACCTTCTACATCGCATTGATTTGAAGCTAAATCATGTGTTTCGCTTGGATTTGAAGCTATACCTTCTACATCGCATTGATTTGCAGCTAAATCATGTGTTTCGCATGGATTTGAAGCTAACTCGGTCGTTTCGCCTGCATTTGATGCTATATCACTTATATCGCAAGTAACTGAAGCTAAATCATTTGTTTCGTATAGATTTGAAGTTTAACTTTCTACATCGCATTGATTTGAAGCTAAATCATGTATTTCGCATGGATTTGAAGCTAACTCGTTAGTTCCGACTGCATTTGAAGCAATATCAATGTATCGCAAGTATCTCAACCTAAATCATTTGTTTCGCATGGATTTGAAGCTAAGCCTTCTACTTCGCATGGATTTAAAGCGAAATGATGTGTATCGCATGGATTTTGAAGCTAACTCGTTTGATTTGTCTGCATTTGAAGCTATATCAGTTATATCGCAAGTATCTCATGCTAAATCATTTGTTTCGCACGGATTTGAAGCTAATCCTTCTACATCGCATTGATTTGCAGCTAAATCATGTGTTTCGCATGGATTTGAAGCTAACTCGTTCGTTTCGCCTGCATTTGTTGCTATATCACTTATATCGCAAGTGTTTGAAGCTAAATCATTTGTTTCGCATGGATTTGAAGCTAAACCTTCTACATCGCATTGATTTGAAGCTAAATCATGTGTTTCGTTTGGATTTGAAGCTATACATTCTACATCGCATTGATTTGCAGCTAAATCATGTGTTTCGCATGGATTTGAAGCTAACTCGGTCGTTTCGCCTGCATTTGAAGCAATATCAATATATCGCAAGTATCTGAAGCTAAATGATTTGTTTCCCATGGATTTGAAGCTAAACCATCTACATCGCATTGATTTGCATCTAAATCATGTATTTCGCATGGATTTGATGCTAACTCGTTTGTTTCCCCTGCATTTGAAGCTATATCAGTTATATCGCCAGTATCTGATGTTAAATCATTTGTTTCGCATGGATTTGAAGCTAAACCTTCTACATCGCATTGACTTGAAGCTAAATCATGTGTTTCGCTTGGATTTGAAGCTATACCTTCTACATCGCATTGATTTGCAGCTAAATCATGTGTTTCGCATGGATTTGAAGCTAACTCGGTCGTTTCGCCTGCATTTGATGCTATATCACTTATATCGCAAGTATCTGAAGCTAAATCATTTGTTTCGTATAGATTTGAAGTTTAACCTTCTACATCGCATTGATTTGAAGCTAAATCATGTATTTTGCATGGATTTGAAGCTAACTCGTTGGTTTCGACTGCATTTGAAGCAATATCAATGTATCGCAAGCATCTGAACCTAAATCATTTGTTTCGCATGGATTTGAAACTAAGCCTTCTACTTCGCATGGATTTAAAGCGAAATGATGTGTATCGCATGGATTTTGAAGCTAACTCGTTTGATTCGTCTGCATTTGAAGCTATATCAGTTATATCGCAAGTATCTGATGCTAAATCATTTGTTTCGCATGGATTTGAAGCTAAACCTTCTACATCGCATTGATTTGAAGCTAAATCATGTGTTTAGTTTGGATTTGAAGATATACCTTGTACATCGCATTGATTTGAAGCTAAATCATGTGTTTAGTTTGGATTTGAAGATATACCTTGTACATCGCTTTGATTTGCAGCTAAATCATGTGTTTCGCATGGAACTGATGCTAACTCGTTTGTTTCCCCTGCATTTGAAGCTATTTCTGTTATATCGCAAGTATCTGATGCTAAATCATTTGTTTCGCATGGATTTGAAGCTAAACAATCTACATCGCATTGATTTGCAGCTAAATCATGTGTATCGCATGGATTTTGAAGCTAACTCGTTTGGTTCGTCTGCATTTGATGCTATATCACTTATATCCCAAGTGTTTGAAGCTAAATCACTTGTTTCGCATGAATTTGAAGCTAAACCTTCTACATCGCATTGATTTGAAGCTAAATCATTTGTTTCGCATGGATTTGAAGCTAACTCGTTTGATTCGCCCGCATTTGAAGCTATATCAATATATCGCAAGTATCTGAACCTAAATCATTTGTTTCGTATTGATTTGAAGCTAAAGCATCTACATCGCATTGAATTGAATCTAAATCAAGTATTTCGCTTGGATTTGAAGCTAACTCGTTTGATTCGCCCGCATTTGAAGCTGTATCAATATATCGCAAGTATCTGAACCTAAATCATTTGTTTCGCATGGATTTGAAGCTAAGCCTCCTACTTCGCATTGATTTAAAGCTAAATCATGTGTACCGCATGGATTTTGAAGCTAACTCGTTTGATTCGTCTGCATTTGACGCTATATCACTTATATCGCAATTGTTTGAAGCTAAATCATGTGTATCGCATGGAATTGAATTTAACTTGTTTCGCCTGTGTTTGAAGCTATATCACTTGTATCGCGAGTATTTGGAGAAAAATCATTTGTGTCGCATTGATTTGAAGCTAAAACTTCTACATCGCATTGATTTGCAGCTAAATCAAGTGTTTAGCATGGATTTGAAGCTAATTCGCTCGTTTCGTCTGCATTTGATGCTATATCACTTATATCGCTAGTGTTTGAAGCTAAATCATTTGTTTCGCATGGATTTGAAGCTAAGCCTTCTACTTCCCTTTTAATTTGAAGCTAAATCATATGTTTCGCATGGATATGGAGCTAACTCGTTTGTTTCTCCTGCATTTGAAGCTATATCTCTTATATTGCAAGTATCTGAACCTAAATCATTTGTTTCGCATGGATTTGAAGCTAAGCCTTCTACTTCGCATTGATTTGAAGCTAAATCATGTGTTTCGCATGGATTTGAAGCTAACTCGTTAGTTTCGCCTGCATTTGAAGCAATATCAATGTATCGCAAGTATCTGATGCTAAATCATTTGTTTCGCATGGATTTGAAGCTAAACCTTCTACATCGCAATGATTTGCAGCTAAATCATGTGTTTCGCATTGATTTGAAGCTAAAACTTCTAAATCGCATTGATTTGAAGCTAAGTCATGTGATTCGCTTGGCTTTGAAGCTAACTCGTTTGTTTCGTCTGCATTTGAAGCTATATCACATATATCCCAAGTGTTTGAAGCGAAATCATGTGTTTCGCAGGGATTTGAATCTAACTCGCTAGTTTCGCCTGCATTTGAAGCAATATCAATGTATCGGGGAAGTATCTGAACCTAAATCATTTGTTTCGCATGGATTTGAAGCTAAGCCTTCTACTTCGTATCGATTTGAAGTTAAATGATATGTATCGCATGGATTTTGGAGCTTCCCCGTTTGATTCGTCTGCATTTCCTGCTATATCACTTATATCCCAAGTGTTTGTAGGTAAATCATTTCTTTCGCATGGATTTGAAGCTAAACCTTCTACATCGTATCGATTTGAAGCTAAATGATATGTATAGCATGGATTTTGAAGCTACCCCGTTTGATTCGTCTGCATTTGCAGCTATATCACTTATATCACAAGTGCTTGAAGCTAAATCATTTGTTTCGCATGGATTTGAAGTTAAACCATCTACATCGCATTGGTTTGCAGCTAAATCATGTGTTTTGCATGGATTTGATGCTAACTCGTTTGTTTCCCCTGCATTTGAAGCTATATCAGTTATATCGCCAGTATCTGATGCTAAATCATTTGTTTCGCATGGATTTGAAACTGACTCGTTTGTTTCGTCTGCATTTGAAGCTATATCACTTATATCGCCAGTATCTGAAACTAAACCATTTGTTTCGTATGGATTTGAAGCTAATCCTTCTACATCGCATTAATTTGAAGTTAAACCATGTGTTTCGCTTGGATTTGAATTAAACTCGTTTGTTTCGCATGCAGATGAAGCTAAGTCATGTATATCACAGGTATCTGAAGCTAAACCAGTTGTTTCGCATGAATTTGAAGATAAACCATGACCTTCGCATGAATTTGAAGAGAAACCATGTGTATGGCATGGGTTTGAATCTAACTCGTACGATTCGCATGCAGTTGAAGCTGTATCTCTTATATCGCAAACATTTGAAGCTAAATCATTTGTGTCGCATGGATTTGCAGCTAAATCATGTGTTTCGCTTGGATTTGAAGCCAACTCGTTTCTTTCGCATGCAGTTGAAGCTAAATCATGTGCATCACAAGTATCTGAAGGTAAACCATTTGTTTCGCACGAATTTGAAGCTAAATCATGTGTTTCTCATGGATTTGTAACTAAGCCTTCTACATCGCATTGATTTGCAGCTAAATCATGTGTTTTGCATGGTTTTGATGCTAACTCGTTTGTTTCCCCTGCATTTGAAGCTATATCAATATATCGCAAGTATCTGAACCTAAATCATTTGTTTCGCATGGATTTGAAGCTAAGCCTCCTACTTCGCATTGATTTAAAGCTAAATCATGTGTACCGCATGGATTTTGAAGCTAACTCGTTTGATTCGTCTGCATTTGACGCTATATCACTTATATCGCAATTGTTTGAAGCTAAATCATGTGTATCGCATGGAATTGAATTTAACTTGTTTCGCCTGTGTTTGAAGCTATATCACTTGTATCGCGAGTATTTGGAGAAAAATCATTTGTGTCGCATTGATTTGAAGCTAAAACTTCTACATCGCATTGATTTGCAGCTAAATAAAGTGTTTAGCATGGATTTGAAGCTAATTCGCTCGTTTCGTCTGCATTTGATGCTATATCACTTATATCGCTAGTGTTTGAAGCTAAATCATTTGTTTCGCATGGATTTGAAGCTAAGCCTTCTACTTCCCTTTTAATTTGAAGCTAAATCATATGTTTCGCATGGATATGGAGCTAACTCGTTTGTTTCTCCTGCATTTGAAGCTATATCTCTTATATTGCAAGTATCTGAACCTAAATCATTTGTTTCGCATGGATTTGAAGCTAAGCCTTCTACTTCGCATTGATTTGAAGCTAAATCATGTGTTTCGCATGGATTTGAAGCTAACTCGTTAGTTTCGCCTGCATTTGAAGCAATATCAATGTATCGCAAGTATCTGATGCTAAATCATTTGTTTCGCATGGATTTGAAGCTAAACCTTCTACATCGCAATGATTTGCAGCTAAATCATGTGTTTCGCATGGATTTGAAGCTAAAACTTCTAAATCGCATTGATTTGAAGCTAAGTCATGTGATTCGCTTGGCTTTGAAGCTAACTCGTTTGTTTCGTCTGCATTTGAAGCTATATCACATATATCCCAAGTGTTTGAAGCTAAATCATGTGTTTCGCAGGGATTTGAATCTAACTCGCTAGTTTCGCCTGCATTTGAAGCAATATCAATGTATCGGGGAAGTATCTGAACCTAAATCATTTGTTTCGCATGGATTTGAAGCTAAGCCTTCTACTTCGTATCGATTTGAAGTTAAATGATATGTATCGCATGGATTTTGGAGCTTCCCCGTTTGATTCGTCTGCATTTCCTGCTATATCACTTATATCCCAAGTGTTTGTAGGTAAATCATTTCTTTCGCATGGATTTGAAGCTAAACCTTCTACATCGTATCGATTTGAAGCTAAATGATATGTATAGCATGGATTTTGAAGCTACCCCGTTTGATTCGTCTGCATTTGCAGCTATATCACTTATATCACAAGTGCTTGAAGCTAAATCATTTGTTTCGCATGGATTTGAAGTTAAACCATCTACATCGCATTGGTTTGCAGCTAAATCATGTGTTTTGCATGGATTTGATGCTAACTCGTTTGTTTCCCCTGCATTTGAAGCTATATCACTTATATCGCCAGTATCTGAAACTAAACCATTTGTTTCGTATGGATTTGAAGCTAATCCTTCTACATCGCATTAATTTGAAGTTAAACCATGTGTTTCGCTTGGATTTGAATTAAACTCGTTTGTTTCGCATGCAGATGAAGCTAAGTCATGTATATCACAGGTATCTGAAGCTAAACCAGTTGTTTCGCATGAATTTGAAGATAAACCATGACTTTCGCATGAATTTGAAGAGAAACCATGTGTATGGCATGGGTTTGAATCTAACTCGTACGATTCGCATGCAGTTGAAGCTGTATCTCTTATATCGCAAACATTTGAAGCTAAATCATTTGTGTCGCATGGATTTGCAGCTAAATCATGTGTTTCGCTTGGATTTGAAGCCAACTCGTTTCTTTCGCATGCAGTTGAAGCTAAATCATGTGCATCACAAGTATCTGAAGGTAAACCATTTGTTTCGCACGAATTTGAAGCTAAATCATGTGTTTCTCATGGATTTGTAACTAAGCCTTCTACATCGCATTGATTTGCAGCTAAATCATGTGTTTTGCATGGTTTTGATGCTAACTCGTTTGTTTCCCCTGCATTTGAAGCTATATCAGTTATATCGCAAGTATCTGATGCTAAATCATTTGTTTCGCATGGATTTGAAGCTAAACCATCTACATCGCATTGATTTGCAGCTAAATCATGTGTTTTGCATGGATTTGATGCTAACTCGTTTGTTTTCCCTTTATTTGAAGCTATATCAGTTATATCGCCAGTATCTGATGCTAAATCATTTGTTTCGCATGGATTTGAAGCTAAACCTTCTACATCGCATTGGTTTGAAGCTAAATCATGTGTTTTGCATGGAATTGATGCTAACTCGTTTGTTCCCCCTGCATTTGAAACTATATCAGTTATATCGCAAGTATCCGATGCTAAATCATTAGTTTCGCATGGATTTGAAGCTAAGCCTTCTACTTCGCATGGATTTAAAGCTAAATCATTTGTTTCGCATGGATTTGAAGCTAAACCTTCTACATCGCATTGATTTGAGGCTAAATCATGTGTTTCGCATGTATTTGAAGCTAACTCGGTCGTTTCGCCTGCATTTGATGCTATATCACTTATATCGCAAGTATCTGAAGCTAAATCATTTGTTTCGTATAGATTTGAAGTTTACCCTTCTACATCGCATCGATTTGAAGCTAAATCATGTATTTCGCATGGATTTGAAGCTAGCTCGTTAGTTTCGCCTGCATTTGAAGCAATATCAATGTATCGCATGTATCTGAACCTAAATCATTTGTTTCGCATGGATTTGAAGCTAAGCCTTCTACTTCGTATCGATTTGAAGTTAAATGATATGTATCGCACGGATTTTGAAGCTTCCCCGTTTGAATCGTCTGCATTTCCTGCTATATCACTTATATCCCAATTGTTTGAAGCTAAATCATTTGTTTCGCATGGATTTGAAGCTAATCCTTCTACATCGCATTGATTTGAAGCTAAATCATGTGTTTCGCTTGGATATGAAGCTAACTGGTTTGTTGCACACGCAGTTACATCTACATAACGTATATCACAAGTATTTGTAGCTATACCATTTGTTTCGCATGGATTTCAAGCTATTCGTTCTACTTCGAATTGATTTGAAGTTAAAACCTGCGTTTCGCATGGATTTCAAGCTAACTCGTATGTTTCGTCTGCATTTGAAGCTATATCACTTTTATCCAAAGTGTTTGAAGCTAAATCATGTGTTTCGAATGGATTTGAAGCTAACTCGTTTGTATCTGAAGCTAAATCATATGTTTCGCTTGGATTTGAAGCTAAGCCTTCTACTTCCCTTTTAATTTGAAGCTAAATCATATGTTTCGCATGGATATGGAGCTAACTCGTTTGTTTCTCCTGCATTTGAATCTATATCAGTTATATCGCAAGTATCTGATGCTAAATCATTTGTTTCGCATGGATTTGAAGCTAAACCATCTACATCGCATTGATTTGCAGCTAAATCATGTGTATCGCATGGATTTTGAAGCTAACTCGTTTGATTCGTCTGCATTTGATGCTATATCACTTATATCCCAATTGTTTGAAGCTAAATCATGTGTATCGCATGGAATTGAATTTAACTTGTTTCGCCTGTGTTTGAAGCTATATCACTTGTATCGCGAGTATTTGGAGAAAAAAAATTTGTGTCGCATTGATTTGAAGCTAAAACTTCTACATCGCATTGATTTGCAGCTAAATCAAGTGTTTAGCATGGATTTGAAGCTAACTCGCTCGTTTCGTCTGCATTTGATGCTATATCACTTATATCGCTAGTGTTTGAAGCTAAATCATTTGTTTCGCATGGATTTGAAGCTAAGCCTTCTACTTCCCTTTTAATTTGAAGCTAAATCATATGTTTCGCATGGATTTGCAGCTAAATCATGTGTTTCGCTTGGATTTGAAGCCAACTCGTTTCTTTCGCATGCAGTTGAAGCTAAATCATGTGTATCACAAGTATCTGAAGGTAAACCATTTGTTTCGCACGAATTTGAAGCTAAATCATGTGTTTCTCATGGATTTGAAGCTAACTCGTTAGTTTCGCCTGCATCTGAAGCAATATCAATGTATCGCAAGTAACTGAACCTAAATCATTTGTTTCGCATGGAGTTGAAGCTAAGCCTCCTACTACGTATTGATTTGAAGCTAAATGATATGTATCACATGGATTTTGAAGCTATCCCGTTTGATTCGTCGGCATTTGAAGCTATATCACTTATATCCCAAGTGTTTGATGCTAAATCATTTGTTTCGCATGGATTTGAAGCTAACTCGTTTGATTCGCCCGCATTTGAAGCTATATCAATATATCGCAAGTATCTGAACCTAAATCATTTGTTTCGTATTGATTTGAAGCTAAAGCATCTACATCGCATTGAATTGAATCTAAATCAAGTATTTCGCTTGGATTTGAAGCTAACTCGTTTGATTCGCCCGCATTTGAATCTATATCAATATATCGCAAGTATCTGAACCTAAATCATTTGTTTCGCATGGATTTGAAGCTAAGCCTCCTACTTCGCATTGATTTGAAGCTAAATCATGTGTACCGCATGGATTTTGAAGCTAACTCGTTTGATTCGTCTGCATTTGACGCTATATCACTTATATCGCAATTGTTTGAAGCTAAATCATATGTATCGCATGGAATTGAATTTAACTTGTTTCGCCTGTGTTTCAAGCTATATCACTTGAATCGCGAGTATTTGGAGAAAAATCATTTGTGTCGCATTGATTTGAAGCTAAAACTTCTACATCGCATTGATTTGCAGCTAAATCAAGTGTTTAGCATGGATTTGAAGCTAATTCGCTCGTTTCGTCTGCATTTGATGCTATATCACTTATATCGCTAGTGTTTGAAGCTAAATCATTTGTTTCGCATGGATTTGAAGCTAAGCCTTCTATTTCCCTTTTAATTTGAAGCTAAATCATATGTTTCGCATGGATATGGAGCTAACTCGTTTGTTTCTCCTGCATTTGAAGCTATATCTCTTATATTGCAAGTATCTGAACCTAAATCATTTGTTTCGCATGGATTTGAAGCTAAGCCTTCTACTTCGCATTGATTTGAAGCTAAATCATGTGTTTCGCATGGATTTGAAGCTAACTCGTTAGTTTCGCCTGCATTTGAAGCAATATCAATGTATCGCAAGTATCTGATGCTAAATCATTTGTTTCGCATGGATTTGAAGCTAAACCTTCTACATCGCAATGATTTGCAGCTAAATCATGTGTTTCGCATGGATTTGAAGCTAAAACTTCTAAATCGCATTGATTTGAAGCTAAGTCATGTGAATCGCTTGGCTTTGAAGCTAACTCGTTTGTTTCGTCTGCATTTGAAGCTATATCACATATATCCCAAGTGTTTGAAGCTAAATCATGTGTTTCGCAGGGATTTGAATCTAACTCGCTAGTTTCGCCTGCATTTGAAGCAATATCAATGTATCGGGGAAGTATCTGAACCTAAATCATTTGTTTCGCATGGATTTGAAGCTAAGCCTTCTACTTCGTGTCGATTTGAAGTTAAATGATATGTATCGCATGGATTTTGAAGCTTCCCCGTTTGATTCGTCTGCATTTCCTGCTATATCACTTATATCCCAAGTGTTTGTAGGTAAATCATTTGTTTCGCATGGATTTGAGGCTAAACCTTTTACATCGTATTGATTTGAAGCTAAATCATGTGTTTCGTTTGGATTTGAAGATATACCTTCTACATCGCTTTGATTTGAAGCTAAATCATGTGTTTTGCATGGAATTGATGCTAACTCGTTTGTTTCCCCTGCATTTGAAGATATTTCGGTTATATCGCAAGTATCTGATGCTAAATCATTTGTCTCGCATGGATTTGAAGCTAAACCTTCTACATTGCATTGATTTGAAGCTAAATCATGTGTTGCGCTTGGATTTGAATCTATACCTTCTACATCGCATTGATTTGAAGCTAAATCATGTGTTTCGTTTGGATTTGAAGATATACCTTGTACATCGCTTTGATTTGCAGCTAAATCATGTGTTTCGCATGGAATTGATGCTAACTAGTTTGTTTCCCCTGCATTTGAAGCTATTTCGGTTATATCGCAAGTATCTGATGCTAAATCATTTGTTTCGCATGGATTTGAAGCTAAACCGTCTACATCGCATTGATTTGCAGCTAAATCATGTGTTTCGCATGGAATTGATGCTAACTCGTTGGATTCCCCTGCATTTGCAGCTATTTCAGTTATCTCGCAAGTATCTGATACTAAATCATTTGTTTCGCATGGATTTGAAGCTAAACCTTCTACATCGCATTGATTTGCAGCTAAATCATGCGTTTCGCATGGATTTGAAGCTAACTCGTTTGTTTCCCCTGCATTTGAAGCTATATCAGTTATATCGCAAGTATCTGATGCTAAATCATTTGTTTCGCATGGATTTAAAGCTAAACCTTCTACATCGCATTGATTTGCATCTAAATCATGTGTTTCGCATGGATTTGAAGCTAACTCGTTCGTTTCGCCTGCATTTGATGCTATATCACTTATATCGCAAGTGTTTGAAGCTAAATCATTTGTTTCGCATGGATTTGAAGCTAAACCTTCTACATCGCATTGATTTGAAGCTAAATCATGTGTTTCGCTTGGATTTGAAGCTATACCTTCTACATCGCATTGATTTGCAGCTAAATCATGTGTTTCGCATGGATTTGAAGCTAACTCATTCGTTTCGCCTGCATTTGATGCTATATCACTTATATCGCAAGTATCTGAAGCTAAATCATTTGTTTCGTATAGATTTGAAGTTTAACCTTCTACATCGCATTGATTTGAAGCCAAATCATGTGGTTCGCTTGGATTTGAAGCTAACTCGTTTGATTCGTCTGCATTTGAAGCTATATCACTTATATCCCAAGTGTTTGAAGCTAAATCATGTGTTTCGCATGGAATTGATGCTAACTCGTTTGTTTCCCCTGCATTTGAAGCTATTTCAGTTATATCGCAAGTATCTGATGCTAAATCATTTGTTTCGCATGGATTTGAAGCTAAGCCTTCTACTTCGTATCGATTTGAAGTTAAATGATATGTATCGCATGGATTTTGAAGCTTCCCCGTTTGATTCGTCTGCATTTCCTGCTATACCACTTATATCCCAAGTGTTTGCAGGTAAATCATTTGTTTCGCATGGACTTGAGGCTAAACCTTCTACATCGCATTGATTTGAAGCTAAATCATGTGTTGCGCTTGGATTTGAATCTATAACTTCTACATCGCATTGATTTGAAGCTAAATCATGTGTTTCGTTTGGATTTGAAGATATACCTTCTACATCGCTTTGATTTGAAGCTAAATCATGTGTTTTGCATGGAATTGATGCTAACTCGTTTGTTTCCCCTGCATTTGGTGCTATATCACTTATATCGCAAGTGTTTGAAGCTAAATCATTTGTTTCGCAGGGATTTGAAGCTAAACCTTCTACATCGCATTGATTTGAAGCTAAATCATGTGTTTCGCTTGGATTTGAAGCTATACCTTCTACATCGCCATGATTTTTAGCTAAATCATGTGTTTCGCATGGATTTGAAGCTAACTCGGTCGTTTCGCCTGCATTTGATGCTATATCACTTATATCGCAAGTATCTGAAGCTAAATCATTTGTTTCGTATAGATTTGAAGTTTAACCTTCTACATCGCATTGATTTGCAGCTAAATCATGTGTTTCGCATGGATTTGAAGCTAACTCGGTCGTTTCACCTGCAGTTGATGCTATATCACTTATATCGCAAGTATCTGAAGCTAAATCATTTGTTCCGCATGGATTTGAAGCTAAACCTTCTACATCACATTGATTTGCAGCTAAATCATGTGTTTCGCATGGATTTGAAGCTAACTCGGTCGTTTCGCCTGCATTTGATGCTATATCACTTATATCGCAAGTATCTGAAGCTAAATCATTTGTTTCGTATAGATTTGAAGTTTAAACTTCTACATCGCATTGATTTGAAGCTAAATAATGTGTTGCGCTTGGATTTGAATCTATACCTTCTACATCGCATTGATTTGAAGCTACATCATGTGTTTCGTTTGGATTTGAAGCTAAACCTTCTGCATCGCATTAATTTGCAGCTAAATCATGTGTTTCGCATGGAATTGATGCTAACTCGTTTGTTTCCCCTGCATTTGAAGCTATTTCAGTTTTATCGCAAGTATCTGATGCTAAATCATTTGTTTCGCATGGATTTGAAGCTAAGCCATCTACTTCGCATAGATTTAAAGCTAAATCATTTGTTTCGCTTGGATTTGAAGCTAAACCTTTTACATCGCATTGATTTGCAGCTAAATCATATGTTTTGCATGGTTTTGATGCTAACTCGTTTGTTTCCACTGCATTTGAAGCTATATCAGTTATATCGCAAGTATCTGATGCTAAATCATTTGTTTCGTATAGATTTGAAGTTTAACCTTCTACATCGCATTGATTTGAAGCTAAATCATGTGTTGCGCTTGGATTTGAATCTATACCTTCTACATCGCATTGATTTGAAGCTAAATCATGTGTTTTGCATGGATTTGATGCTAACTCGTTTGTTCCCACTGCATTTGAAATTATATCAGTTATATCGCAAGTATCTGATGCTAAATCATTTGTTTCGCATGGATTTGAAGCTAAGCCATCTACTTCGCATGGATTTAAAGCTAAATCATTTGTTTCGCTTGGATTTGAAGCTAAATCTTTTACATCGCATTTATTTGCAGCTAAATCATATGTTTTGCATGGTTTTGATGCTAACTCGTTTGTTTCCACTGCATTTGAAGCTATATCAGTTATATCGCAAGTATCTGATGCTAAATCATTTGTTTCGCATGAATTTGAAGCTAAGCCATCTACTTCGCAAGGATTTAAAGCTAAATCATTTGTTTCGCATGGATTTGAAGCTAAACCCTCTACATCGCATTGATTTGCAGCTAAATCATGTGTTTCGCATGGATTTGAAGCTAACTCGGTCGTTTCGCCTGCATATGATGCTATATCACTTATATCGCAAGTATCTGAAGCTAAATCATTTGGTTCGTATAGATTTGAAGTTTAGCCTTCTACATCGCATTGATTTGATGCTAAATCATGTGTTGCGCTTGGATTTGAATCTATACCTTCTACATCGCATTGATTTGAAGCTAAATCATGTGTTTCGCTTGGATTTGAAGCTATACCTTCTACATCGCATTGATTTGCAGCTATAGCATGTGTTTCGCATGGATTTGAAGCTAACTCGGTCGTTTCGCCTGCATTTGAAGCAATATCAATATATGGCAAGTATCTGAAGCTAAATCATTTGTTTCCCATGGATTTGAAGCTAAACCATCTACATCGCATTGATTTGCAGCTAAATCATGTATTTCGCATGGATTTGATGCTAACTCGTTTGTTTCCCCTGCATTTGAAGCTATATCAGTTATATCGCCAGTATCTGATGTTAAATCATTTGTTTCGCATGGATTTGAAGCTAAACCTTCTACATCGCATTGATTTGAAGCTAAATCATGTGTTTCGCTTGGATTTGAAGCTATACCTTCTACATCGCATTGATTTGCAGCTAAATCATGTGTTTCGCATGGATTTGAAGCTAACTCGGTCGTTTCGCCTGCATTTAATGCTATATCACTTATATCGCAAGTAACTGTAGCTAAATCATTTGTTTCGTATAGATTTGAAGTTTAACCTTCTCCATGGCATTGATTTGAAGCTAAATCATGTGTTTCGTTTGGATTTGAAGATATACCTTGTACATCGCTTTGATTTGCAGCTAAATCATGTGTTACGCATGGAATTGATGCTAACTCGTTTGTTTCCCCTGCATTTGAAGCTATTTCAGTTATATCGCAAGTAGCTGATGCTAAATCATTTGTTTCGCATGGATTTGAAGCTAAACCTTCTACATCGCATTGATTTGCAGCTAAATCATATATTTTGCATGGATTTTATGCTAACTCGTTTGTTTCCCTTGCATTTGAAGCTATATCAGTTATATCGCAAGTATCTGATGCTAAATCATTTGCTTCACATGGATTTGAAGCTAATCCTGCTACATCGCATTGATTTCAAGCTAAATCATGTGTTTTGCATGGATTTGATGCTAACTCGTTTGTTCCCACTGCATTTGAAATTATATCAGTTATATCGCAAGTATCTGATGCTAAATCATTTGTTTCGCATGGATTTGAAGCTAAGCCATCTACTTCGCATGGATTTAAAGCTAAATCATTTGTTTCGCTTGGATTTGAAGCTAAACCTTCTACATCGCATTGATTTGCAGCTAAATCATATGTTTTGCATGGTTTTGATGCTAACTCGTTTGTTTCCACTGCATTTGAAGCTATATCAGTTATATCGCAAGTATCTGATGCTAAATCATTTGTTTCGCATGGATTTGAAGCTAAACCATCTACATCGCATTGATTTGCAGCTAAATCATGTGATTTGCATGGATTTGACGCTAACTCGTTTGTTTCCCCTGCATTTGAAGCTATATCAGTTATATCGCCAGTATCTGATGCTAAATCATTTGTTTCGCATGGATTTGAAGCTAAACCTTCTACATCGCATTGATTTGAAGCTAAATCATGTGTTTCGCTTGGATTTGAAACTATACCTTCTACATCGCTTTGATTTGAAGCTAAGTCATGTGGTTTGCATGGATTTGATGCTCATTCGTTTGTTCCCCTGCATTTGAAGCTATTTCAGTTATATCGCAAGTATCTGAGGCCAAATCATGTGTTTCGCTTGGATTTGAAGCTAAACCTTTTACATCGCATTGATTTGCAGCTAAATCATATGTTTTGCATGGTTTTGATGCTAACTCGTTTGTTTCCACTGCATTTGAAGCTATATCATTTATATCGCAAGTATCTGATGCTAAATCATTTGTTTCGCATGGATTTGAAGCTAAACCATCTACATCGCATTGATTTGTAGCTAAATCATGTGATTTGCATGGATTTGATGCTAACTCGTTTGTTTCCCCTGCATTTGAAGCTATATCAGTTATATCGCCAGTATCTGATGCTAAATCATTTGTTTCGCATGGATTTGAAGCTAAACCTTCTACATCGCATTGATTTGAAGCTAAATCATGTGTTTTGCATGGATTTGATGCTAACTCGTTTGTTCCCCCTGCATTTGAAATTATATCAGTTATATCGCAAGTATCTGATGCTAAATCATTTGTTTCGCATGAATTTGAAGCTAAGCCATCTACTTCGCAAGGATTTAAAGCTAAATCATTTGTTTCGCATGGATTTGAAGCTAAACCCTCTACATCGCATTGATTTGCAGCTAAATCATGTGTTTCGCATGGATTTGAAGCTAACTCGGTCGTTTCGCCTGCATTTGATGCTATATCACTTATATCGCAAGTATCTGAAGCTAAATCATTTGGTTCGTATAGATTTGAAGTTTAACCTTCTACATCGCATTGATTTGAAGCTAAATCATGTGTTGCGCTTGGATTTGAATCTATACCATCTACATCGCATTGATTTGAAGCTAAATCATGTGTTTCGCTTGGATTTGAAGCTATACCTTCTATATCGCATTGATTTGCAGCTAAATCATGTGTTTCGCATGGATTTGAAGCTAACTCGGTCGTTTCGCCTGCATTTGAAGCAATATCAATATATGGCAAGTATCTGAAGCTAAATCATTTGTTTCCCATGGATTTGAAGCTAAACCATCTACATCGCATTGATTTGCATCTAAATCATGTATTTCGCATGGATTTGATGCTAACTCGTTTGTTTCCCCTGCATTTGAAGCTATATCAGTTATATCGCCAGTATCTGATGTTAAATCATTTGTTTCGCATGGATTTGAAGCTAAACCTTCTACATCGCATTGATTTGAAGCTAAATCATGTGTTTCGCTTGGATTTGAAGCTATACCTTCTACATCGCATTGATTTGCAGCTAAATCATGTGTTTCGCATGGATTTGAAGCTAACTCGGTCGTTTCGCCTGCATTTAATGCTATATCACTTATATCGCAAGTAACTGTAGCTAAATCATTTGTTTCGTATAGATTTGAAGTTTAACCTTCTACATGGCATTGATTTGAAGCTAAATCATGTGTTTCGTTTGGATTTGAAGATATACCTTGTACATCGCTTTGATTTGCAGCTAAATCATGTGTTTCGCATGGAATTGATGCTAACTCGTTTGTTTCCCCTGCATTTGAAGCTATTTCAGTTATATCGCATGTATCTGATGCTAAATCATTTGTTTCGCATGGATTTGAAGCTAAGCCTTCTACTTCGTATCGATTTGAAGTTAAATGATATGTATCGCATGGATTTTGATGCTTCCCCGTTTGATTCGTCTGCATTTCCTGCTATATCACTTATATCCCAAGTGTTTGTAGGTAAATCATTTGTTTCGCATGGATTTGAAGCTAAACCTTCTACATCGCATTGATTTGAAGCTAAATCATGTGTTGCGCGTGGATTTGAATCTATACCTTCTACATCGCATTGATTTGAAGCTAAATCATGTATTTCGCATGGATTTTGAAGCTAACTCGGTCGTATCGCCTGCATTTGATGCTATATCACTTATATCGCAAGTATCTGAAGCTAAATCATTTGTTTCGTATAGATTTGAAGTTTAACCTTCTACATCGCATTGATTTGAAGCTAAATCATGTGTTTCGCATGGATTTGAAGCTAACTCGGTCGTATCGCCTGCATTTGATGCTATATCACTTATATCGCAAGTATCTGATGCTAAATCATTTGTTTCGCATGGATTTGAAGCTAAGCCTCCTACTTCGCATTGATTTGAAGCTAAATCATGTGTACCGCATGGATTTTGAAGCTAACTCGTTTGATTCGTCTGCATTTGACGCTATATCACTTATATCGCAATTGTTTGAAGCTAAATCATGTGTATCGCATGGAATTCAATTTAACTTGTTTCGCCTGTGTTTGAAGCTATATCACTTGTATCGCGAGTATTTGGAGAAAAATCATTTGTGTCGCATTGATTTGAAGCTAAAACTTCTACATCGCATTGATTTGCAGCTAAATCAAGTGTTTAGCATGGATTTGAAGCTAATTCGCTCGTTTCGTCTGCATTTGATGCTATATCACTTATATCGCTAGTGTTTGAAGCTAAATCATTTGTTTCGCATGGATTTAAAGCTAAGCCTTCTACTTCCCTTTTAATTTGAAGCTAAATCATATGTTTCGCATGGATATGGAGCTAACTCGTTTGTTTCTCCTGCATTTGAAGCTATATCTCTTATATTGCAAGTATCTGAACCTAAATCATTTGTTTCGCATGGATTTGAAGCTAAGCCTTCTACTTCGCATTGATTTGAAGCTAAATCATGTGTTTCGCATGGATTTGAAGCTAACTCGTTAGTTTCGCCTGCATTTGAAGCAATATCAATGTATCGTAAGTATCTGATGCTAAATCATTTGTTTCGCATGGATTTGAAGCTAAACCTTCTACATCGCAATGATTTGCAGCTAAATCATGTGTTTCGCATGGATTTGAAGCTAAAACTTCTAAATCGCATTGATTTGAATCTAAGTCATGTGATTCGCTTGGCTTTGAAGCTAACTCGTTTGTTTCGTCTGCATTTGAAGCTATATCACATATATCCCAAGTGTTTGAAGCTAAATCATGTGTTTCGCAGGGATTTGAATCTAACTCGCTAGTTTCGCCTGCATTTGAAGCAATATCAATGTATCGGGGAAGTATCTGAACCTAAATCATTTGTTTCGCATGGATTTGAAGCTAAGCCTTCTACTTCGTATCGATTTGAAGTTAAATGATATGTATCGCATGTATTTTGGAGCTTCCCCGTTTGATTCGTCTGCATTTCCTGCTATATCACTTATATCCCAAGTGTTTGTAGGTAAATCATTCCTTTCGCATGGATATGAAGCTAAACCTTCTACATCGCATTGATTTGCAGCTAAATCATGTATTTTGCATGGATTTTATGCTAACTCGTTTGTTTCCCTTGCATTTGAAGCTATATCAGTTATATCGCAAGTATCTGATGCTAAATCATTTGCTTCACATGGATTTGAAGCTAATCCTGCTACATCGCATTGATTTGAAGCTAAATCATGTGTTTTGCATGGATTTGATGCTAACTCGTTTGTTCCCACTGCATTTGAAATTATATCAGTTATATCGCAAGTATCTGATGCTAAATCATTTGTTTCGCATGGATTTGAAGCTAAGCCATCTACTTCGCATGGATTTAAAGCTAAATCATTTGTTTCGCTTGGATTTGAAGCTAAACCTTTTACATCGCATTGATTTGCAGCTAAATCATATGTTTTGCATGGTTTTGATGCTAACTCGTTTGTTTCCACTGCATTTGAAGCTATATCAGTTATATCGCAAGTATCTGATGCTAAATCATTTGTTTCGCATGGATTTGAAGCTAAACCATCTACATCGCATTGATTTGCAGCTAAATCATGTGATTTGCATGGATTTGACGCTAACTCGTTTGTTTCCCCTGCATTTGAAGCTATATCAGTTATATCGCCAGTATCTGATGCTAAATCATTTGTTTCGCATGGATTTGAAGCTAAACCTTCTACATCGCATTGATTTGAAGCTAAATCATGTGTTTCGCTTGGATTTGAAACTATACCTTCTACATCGCTTTGATTTGAAGCTAAGTCATGTGGTTTGCATGGTTTTGATGCTAACTCGTTTGTTTCCACTGCATTTGAAGCTATATCATTTATATCGCAAGTATCTGATGCTAAATCATTTGTTTCGCATGGATTTGAAGCTAAACCATCTACATCGCATTGATTTGTAGCTAAATCATGTGATTTGCATGGATTTGATGCTAACTCGTTTGTTTCCCCTGCATTTGAAGCTATATCAGTTATATCGCCAGTATCTGATGCTAAATCATTTGTTTCGCATGGATTTGAAGCTAAACCTTCTACATCGCATTGATTTGAAGCTAAATCATGTGTTTTGCATGGATTTGATGCTAACTCGTTTGTTCCCCCTGCATTTGAAATTATATCAGTTATATCGCAAGTATCTGATGCTAAATCATTTGTTTCGCATGAATTTGAAGCTAAGCCATCTACTTCGCAAGGATTTAAAGCTAAATCATTTGTTTCGCATGGATTTGAAGCTAAACCCTCTACATCGCATTGATTTGCAGCTAAATCATGTGTTTCGCATGGATTTGAAGCTAACTCGGTCGTTTCGCCTGCATTTGATGCTATATCACTTATATCGCAAGTATCTGAAGCTAAATCATTTGGTTCGTATAGATTTGAAGTTTAACCTTCTACATCGCATTGATTTGAAGCTAAATCATGTGTTGCGCTTGGATTTGAATCTATACCTTCTACATCGCATTGATTTGAAGCTAAATCATGTGTTTCGCTTGGATTTGAAGCTATACCTTCTATATCGCATTGATTTGCAGCTAAATCATGTGTTTCGCATGGATTTGAAGCTAACTCGGTCGTTTCGCCTGCATTTGAAGCAATATCAATATATGGCAAGTATCTGAAGCTAAATCATTTGTTTCCCATGGATTTGAAGCTAAACCATCTACATCGCATTGATTTGCAGCTAAATCATGTATTTCGCATGGATTTGATGCTAACTCGTTTGTTTCCCCTGCATTTGAAGCTATATCAGTTATATCGCCAGTATCTGATGTTAAATCATTTGTTTCGCATGGATTTGAAGCTAAACCTTCTACATCGCATTGATTTGAAGCTAAATCATGTGTTTCGCTTGGATTTGAAGCTATACCTTCTACATCGCATTGATTTGCAGCTAAATCATGTGTTTCGCATGGATTTGAAGCTAACTCGGTCGTTTCGCCTGCATTTAATGCTATATCACTTATATCGCAAGTAACTGTAGCTAAATCATTTGTTTCGTATAGATTTGAAGTTTAACCTTCTACATGTCATTGATTTGAAGCTAAATCATGTGTTTCGTTTGGATTTGAAGATATACCTTGTACATCGCTTTGATTTGCAGCTAAATCATGTGTTTCGCATGGAATTGATGCTAACTCGTTTGTTTCCCCTGCATTTGAAGCTATTTCAGTTATATCGCATGTATCTGATGCTAAATCATTTGTTTCGCATGGATTTGAAGCTAAGCCTTCTACTTCGTATCGATTTGAAGTTAAATGATATGTATCGCATGGATTTTGATGCTTCCCCGTTTGATTCGTCTGCATTTCCTGCTATATCACTTATATCCCAAGTATTTGTAGGTAAATCATTTGTTTCGCATGGATTTGAAGCTAAACCTTCTACATCGCATTGATTTGAAGCTAAATCATGTGTTGCGCGTGGATTTGAATCTATACCTTCTACATCGCATTGATTTGAAGCTAAATCATGTATTTCGCATGGATTTTGAAGCTAACTCGGTCGTATCGCCTGCATTTGATGCTATATCACTTATATCGCAAGTATCTGAAGCTAAATCATTTGTTTCGCATGGATTTGAAGCTAAACCTTCTACATCGCATTGATTTGCAGCTAAATCATGTGTTTCGCATGGATTTGAAGCTAACTCGTTTGTTTCCCCTGCATTTGAAGCTATTTCGGTTATATCGCAAGTATCTGATGCTAAATCATTTGTCTCGCATGGATTTGAAGCTAAACCTTCTACATCGCATTGATTTGAAGCTAAATCATGTGTTGCGCTTGGATTTGAACCTATACCTTCTACATCGCATTGATTTGAAGCTAAATCATGTGTTTCGCTTGGATTTGAAGCTAAACCTTTTACATCGCATTGATTTGCAGCTAAATCATATGTTTTGCATGGTTTTGATGCTAACTCGTTTGTTTCCACTGCATTTGAAGCTATTTCAGTTATCTCGCAAGTATCTGATGCTAAATCATTTGTTTCGCATGGATTTGAAGCTAAACCATCTACATCGCATTGATTTGCAGCTAAATCATGTGATTTGCATGGATTTGATGCTAACTCGTTTGTTTCCCCTGCATTTGAAGCCATATCAGTTATATCGCCAGTATCTGATGCTAAATCATTTGTTTCGCATGGATTTGAAGCTAAACCTTCTACATCGCATTGATTTGAAGCTAAATCATGTGTTTTGCATGGATTTGATGCTAACTCGTTTGTTCCCCCTGCATTTGAAATTATATCAGTTATATCGCAAGTATCTGATGCTAAATCATTTGTTTCGCATGGATTTGAAGCGAAACCATCTACATCGCATTGATTTGCAGCTAAATCATGTGATTTGCATGGATTTGATGCTAACTCGTTTGTTTCCCCTGCATTTGAAGCCATATCAGTTATATCGCCAGTATCTGAACCTAAATCATTTGTTTCGCATGGATTTGAAGCTAAGCCTCCTACTTCGCATTGATTTGAAGCTAAATCATGTGTACCGCATGGATTTTGAAGCTAACTCGTTTGATTCGTCTGCATTTGACGCTATATCACTTATATCGCAATTGTTTGAAGCTAAATCATGTGTATCGCATGGAATTGAATTTAACTTGTTTCGCCTGTGTTTGAAGCTATATCACTTGTATCGCGAGTATTTGGAGAAAAATCATTTGTGTCGCATTGATTTGAAGCTAAAACTTCTACATCGCATTGATTTGCAGCTAAATCAAGTGTTTAGCATGGATTTGAAGCTAATTCGCTCGTTTCGTCTGCATTTGATGCTATATCACTTATATCGCTAGTGTTTGAAGCTAAATCATTTGTTTCGCATGGATTTGAAGCTAAGCCTTCTACTTCCTTTTAATTTGAAGCTAAATCATATGTTTCGCATGGATATGGAGCTAACTCGTTTGTTTCTCCTGCATTTGAAGCTATATCTCTTATTTTGCAAGTATCTGAACCTAAATCATTTGTTTCGCATGGATTTGAAGCTAAGCCTTCTACTTCGCATTGATTTGAAGCTAAATCATGTGTTTCGCATGGATTTGAAGCTAACTCGTTAGCTTCGCCTGCATTTGAAGCAATATCAATGTATCGTAAGTATCTGATGCTAAATCATTTGTTTCGCATGGATTTGAAGCTAAACCTTCTACAATCGCAATGATTTGCAGCTAAATCATGTGTTTCGCATGGATTTGAAGCTAAAACTTCTAAATCGCATTGATTTGAAGCTAAGTCATGTGATTCGCTTGGCTTTGAAGCTAACTCGTTTGTTTCGCCTGCATTTGAAGCTATATCACATATATCCCAAGTGTTTGAAGCTAAATCATGTGTTTCGCAGGGATTTGAATCTAACTCGCTAGTTTCGCCTGCATTTGAAGCAATATCAATGTATCGGGGAAGTATCTGAACCTAAATCATTTGTTTCGCATGGATTTGAAGCTAAGCCTTCTACTTCGTATCGATTTGAAGTTAAATGATATGTATCGCATGTATTTTGGAGCTTCCCCGTTTGATTCGTCTGCATTTCCTGCTATATCACTTATATCCCAAGTGTTTGTAGGTAAAGCATTTCTTTCGCATGGATTTGAAGCTAAACCTTCTACATCGTATCGATTTGAAGCTAAATGATATGTATAGCATGGATTTTGAAGCTACCCCCGTTTGATTCGTCTGCATTTGCAGCTATATCACTTATATCACAAGTGCTTGAAGCTAAATCATTTGTTTCGCATGGATTTGAAGTTAAACCATCTACATCGCATTGGTTTGCAGCTAAATCATGTGTTTTGCATGGATTTGATGCTAACTCGTTTGTGTCCTCTGCATTTGAAGCTATATCAGTTATATCGCCAGTATCTGATGCTAAATCATTTGTTTCGCATGGATTTGAAGCTAAACCTTCTACATCGCATTGATTTGAAGCTAAATCATGTGTTTTGCATGGATTTGATGCTAACTCGTTTGTTCCCTCTGCATTTGAAACTATATCAGTTATATCGCATGTATATGATGCTAAATCATTGATTTCGCATGGATTTGAAGCTAAGCCTTCTACTTCGCATAGATTTAAAGCTGAATCATTTGTTCCGCGTGGGTTTGAAGCTAAACCTTCTACATCGCATTGATTTGCAGCTAAATCATGTGTTTCGCATGGATTTGAAGCTAACTCGGTCGTTTCGCCTGCATTTGATGCTATATCACTTATATCGCAAGTATCTGATGCTAAATCATTTGTTTCGCATGGATTTGAAGCTAAACCTTCTACATCGCATTGATTTGCAGCTAAATCATGTGTTTCGCATGGATTTGAAGCTAACTCGGTCGTATCGCCTGCATTTTATTCTATATCACTTATATCGCAAGTATCTGAAGCTAAATCATTTGTTTCGTATAGATTTGAAGTTTAACCTTCTACATCGCATTGATTTGAAGCTAAATCATGTGTTTCGCATGGATTTGAAGCTAACTCGTTAGTTTCGCCTGCATTTGAAGCAATATCAATGTATCGCAAGTATCTGAACCTAAATCATTTGTTTCGCATGGATTTGCAGCTAAGCCTTCTACTTCGTATCGATTTGAAGGTAAATGATATGTATCGCATGGATTTTGAAGCTTCCCCGTTTGATTCGTCTGCATTTCCTGCTATATCACTTATATCCCAAGTGTTTGTAGGTAAATCATTTGTTTCGCATGGATTTGAAGCTAAACCTTCTACATCGCATTGATTTGCAGCTAAATCATATGTTTTGCATGGTTTTGATGCTAACTCGTTTGTTTCCCTGCATTTGAAGCTATATCAGTTATATCGCAAGTATCTAATGCTAAATCATTTGTTTCGCATGAATTTGAAGCTAAGCCATCTACTTCGCAAGGATTTAAAGCTAAATCATTTGTTTCGCATGGATTTGAAGCTAAACCCTCTACATCGCATTGATTTGCAGCTAAATCATGTGTTTCGCATGGATTTGAAGCTAACTCGGTCGTTTCGCCTGCATTTGATGCTATATCACTTATATCGCAAGTATCTGAAGCTAAATCATTTGGTTCGTATAGATTTGAAGTTTAGCCTTCTACATCGCATTGATTTGAAGCTAAATCATGTGTTGCGCTTGGATTTGAATCTATACCTTCTACATCGCATTGATTTGAAGCTAAATCATGTGTTTCGCTTGGATTTGAAGCTATACCTTCTACATCGCATTGATTTGCAGCTATAGCATGTGTTTCGCATGGATTTGAAGCTAACTCGGTCGTTTCGCCTGCATTTGAAGCAATATCAATATATGGCAAGTATCTGAAGCTAAATCATTTGTTTCCCATGGATTTGAAGCTAAACCATCTACATCGCATTGATTTGCAGCTAAATCATGTATTTCGCATGGATTTGATGCTAACTCGTTTGTTTCCCCTGCATTTGAAGCTATATCAGTTATATCGCCAGTATCTGATGTTAAATCATTTGTTTCGCATGGATTTGAAGCTAAACCTTCTACATCGCATTGATTTGAAGCTAAATCATGTGTTTCGCTTGGATTTGAAGCTATACCTTCTACATCGCATTGATTTGCAGCTAAATCATGTGTTTCGCATGGATTTGAAGCTAACTCGGTCGTTTCGCCTGCATTTAATGCTATATCACTTATATCGCAAGTAACTGTAGCTAAATCATTTGTTTCGTATAGATTTGAAGTTTAACCTTCTCCATGGCATTGATTTGAAGCTAAATCATGTGTTTCGTTTGGATTTGAAGATATACCTTGTACATCGCTTTGATTTGCAGCTAAATCATGTGTTACGCATGGAATTGATGCTAACTCGTTTGTTTCCCCTGCATTTGAAGCTATTTCAGTTATATCGCAAGTAGCTGATGCTAAATCATTTGTTTCGCATGGATTTGAAGCTAAACCTTCTACATCGCATTGATTTGCAGCTAAATCATATATTTTGCATGGATTTTATGCTAACTCGTTTGTTTCCCTTGCATTTGAAGCTATATCAGTTATATCGCAAGTATCTGATGCTAAATCATTTGCTTCACATGGATTTGAAGCTAATCCTGCTACATCGCATTGATTTCAAGCTAAATCATGTGTTTTGCATGGATTTGATGCTAACTCGTTTGTTCCCACTGCATTTGAAATTATATCAGTTATATCGCAAGTATCTGATGCTAAATCATTTGTTTCGCATGGATTTGAAGCTAAGCCATCTACTTCGCATGGATTTAAAGCTAAATCATTTGTTTCGCTTGGATTTGAAGCTAAACCTTTTACATCGCATTGATTTGCAGCTAAATCATATGTTTTGCATGGTTTTGATGCTAACTCGTTTGTTTCCACTGCATTTGAAGCTATATCAGTTATATCGCAAGTATCTGATGCTAAATCATTTGTTTCGCATGGATTTGAAGCTAAACCATCTACATCGCATTGATTTGCAGCTAAATCATGTGATTTGCATGGATTTGACGCTAACTCGTTTGTTTCCCCTGCATTTGAAGCTATATCAGTTATATCGCCAGTATCTGATGCTAAATCATTTGTTTCGCATGGATTTGAAGCTAAACCTTCTACATCGCATTGATTTGAAGCTAAATCATGTGTTTCGCTTGGATTTGAAACTATACCTTCTACATCGCTTTGATTTGAAGCTAAGTCATGTGGTTTGCATGGATTTGATGCTCATTCGTTTGTTCCCCTGCATTTGAAGCTATTTCAGTTATATCGCAAGTATCTGAGGCCAAATCATGTGTTTCGCTTGGATTTGAAGCTAAACCTTTTACATCGCATTGATTTGCAGCTAAATCATATGTTTTGCATGGTTTTGATGCTAACTCGTTTGTTTCCACTGCATTTGAAGCTATATCAGTTATATCGCCAGTATCTGATGCTAAATCATTTGTTTCGCATGGATTTGAAGCTAAACCTTCTACATCGCATTGATTTGAAAGCTAAATCATGTGTTTTGCATGGATTTGATGCTAACTCGTTTGTTCCCCCTGCATTTGAAATTATATCAGTTATATCGCAAGTATCTGATGCTAAATCATTTGTTTCGCATGAATTTGAAGCTAAGCCATCTACTTCGCAAGGATTTAAAGCTAAATCATTTGTTTCGCATGGATTTGAAGCTAAACCCTCTACATCGCATTGATTTGCAGCTAAATCATGTGTTTCGCATGGATTTGAAGCTAACTCGGTCGTTTCGCCTGCATTTGATGCTATATCACTTATATCGCAAGTATCTGAAGCTAAATCATTTGGTTCGTATAGATTTGAAGTTTAACCTTCTACATCGCATTGATTTGAAGCTAAATCATGTGTTGCGCTTGGATTTGAATCTATACCTTCTACATCGCATTGATTTGAAGCTAAATCATGTGTTTCGCTTGGATTTGAAGCTATACCTTCTACATCGCATTGATTTGCAGCTATAGCATGTGTTTCGCATGGATTTGAAGCTAACTCGGTCGTTTCGCCTGCATTTGAAGCAATATCAATATATGGCAAGTATCTGAAGCTAAATCATTTGTTTCCCATGGATTTGAAGCTAAACCATCTACATCGCATTGATTTGCAGCTAAATCATGTATTTCGCATGGATTTGATGCTAACTCGTTTGTTTCCCCTGCATTTGAAGCTATATCAGTTATATCGCCAGTATCTGATGTTAAATCATTTGTTTCGCATGGATTTGAAGCTAAACCTTCTACATCGCATTGATTTGAAGCTAAATCATGTGTTTCGCTTGGATTTGAAGCTATACCTTCTACATCGCATTGATTTGCAGCTAAATCATGTGTTTCGCATGGATTTGAAGCTAACTCGGTCGTTTCGCCTGCATTTAATGCTATATCACTTATATCGCAAGTAACTGTAGCTAAATCATTTGTTTCGTATAGATTTGAAGTTTAACCTTCTCCATGGCATTGATTTGAAGCTAAATCATGTGTTTCGTTTGGATTTGAAGATATACCTTGTACATCGCTTTGATTTGCAGCTAAATCATGTGTTACGCATGGAATTGATGCTAACTCGTTTGTTTCCCCTGCATTTGAAGCTATTTCAGTTATATCGCAAGTAGCTGATGCTAAATCATTTGTTTCGCATGGATTTGAAGCTAAACCTTCTACATCGCATTGATTTGCAGCTAAATCATATATTTTGCATGGATTTTATGCTAACTCGTTTGTTTCCCTTGCATTTGAAGCTATATCAGTTATATCGCAAGTATCTGAAGCTAAATCATTTGGTTCGTATAGATTTGAAGTTTAACCTTCTACATCGCATTGATTTGAAGCTAAATCATGTGTTGCGCTTGGATTTGAATCTATACCTTCTACATCGCATTGATTTGAAGCTAAATCATGTGTTTCGCTTGGATTTGAAGCTATACCTTCTATATCGCATTGATTTGCAGCTAAATCATGTGTTTCGCATGGATTTGAAGCTAACTCGGTCGTTTCGCCTGCATTTGAAGCAATATCAATATATGGCAAGTATCTGAAGCTAAATCATTTGTTTCCCATGGATTTGAAGCTAAACCATCTACATCGCATTGATTTGCAGCTAAATCATGTATTTCGCATGGATTTGATGCTAACTCGTTTGTTTCCCCTGCATTTGAAGCTATATCAGTTATATCGCCAGTATCTGATGTTAAATCATTTGTTTCGCATGGATTTGAAGCTAAACCTTCTACATCGCATTGATTTGAAGCTAAATCATGTGTTTCGCTTGGATTTGAAGCTATACCTTCTACATCGCATTGATTTGCAGCTAAATCATGTGTTTCGCATGGATTTGAAGCTAACTCGGTCGTTTCGCCTGCATTTAATGCTATATCACTTATATCGCAAGTAACTGTAGCTAAATCATTTGTTTCGTATAGATTTGAAGTTTAACCTTCTACATGGCATTGATTTGAAGCTAAATCATGTGTTTCGTTTGGATTTGAAGATATACCTTGTACATCGCTTTGATTTGCAGCTAAATCATGTGTTTCGCATGGAATTGATGCTAACTCGTTTGTTTCCCCTGCATTTGAAGCTATTTCAGTTATATCGCATGTATCTGATGCTAAATCATTTGTTTCGCATGGATTTGAAGCTAAGCCTTCTACTTCGTATCGATTTGAAGTTAAATGATATGTATCGCATGGATTTTGATGCTTCCCCGTTTGATTCGTCTGCATTTCCTGCTATATCACTTATATCCCAAGTGTTTGTAGGTAAATCATTTGTTTCGCATGGATTTGAAGCTAAACCTTCTACATCGCATTGATTTGAAGCTAAATCATGTGTTGCGCGTGGATTTGAATCTATACCTTCTACATCGCATTGATTTGAAGCTAAATCATGTATTTCGCATGGATTTTGAAGCTAACTCGGTCGTATCGCCTGCATTTGATGCTATATCACTTATATCGCAAGTATCTGAAGCTAAATCATTTGTTTCGTATAGATTTGAAGTTTAACCTTCTACATCGCATTGATTTGAAGCTAAATCATGTGTTTCGCATGGATTTGAAGCTAACTCGGTCGTATCGCCTGCATTTGATGCTATATCACTTATATCGCAAGTATCTGATGCTAAATCATTTGTTTCGCATGGATTTGAAGCTAAGCCTCCTACTTCGCATTGATTTGAAGCTAAATCATGTGTACCGCATGGATTTTGAAGCTAACTCGTTTGATTCGTCTGCATTTGACGCTATATCACTTATATCGCAATTGTTTGAAGCTAAATCATGTGTTTCGCAGGGATTTGAATCTAACTCGCTAGTTTCGCCTGCATTTGAAGCAATATCAATGTATCGGGGAAGTATCTGAACCTAAATCATTTGTTTCGCATGGATTTGAAGCTAAGCCTTCTACTTCGTATCGATTTGAAGTTAAATGATATGTATCGCATGTATTTTGGAGCTTCCCCGTTTGATTCGTCTGCATTTCCTGCTATATCACTTATATCCCAAGTGTTTGTAGGTAAATCATTCCTTTCGCATGGATATGAAGCTAAACCTTCTACATCGCATTGATTTGCAGCTAAATCATGTATTTTGCATGGATTTTATGCTAACTCGTTTGT